>NC_139698.1:5694189-5714189 GCF_964188405.1 Protomyctophum parallelum | reverse complement strand
CGGATCAATAGGTGTGATGTCCATCCGGCCGTGCGCACTCCACACACACGCGCGCGTGCACACGCACACACACGCATGCGTGCACACACACACACACACACACACACACACACACACACACACACACACACAGCATGTCAACACATGTTGACCTCCACGGGGTCACTCCGTTACAATTCATTGCATGTGTGTGTGTGTGTGTGTGTGTGTGTGTGTGTGTGTGTGTGTGTGTGTGTGTGTGTGTGTGTGTTCCACATTTACTTTAAGTAGCATGTGACATGTCAAACAGCTGTCACAAAGTTTCCCAAGGGAGTTGGGTTGGAACAATCTTTCCTGTGATAGTAGACACCTTTATGAACACATCTGTGAAGAAAGCTAGTGGTAAGCATTTGTTTTGCAGCGTTGCCACAACTTAAGCTAACTTTACCTAACTGACAGAACAACAGAACTACAATCAACACTGCTGGGATTGGCTGGGAGACTAACAGGACACAGGTGGAGAAAACTAGTAATCACAGGGAGGTGATAAGACAAGACATGCAAACACTAGGCAAAACAGGAAACACTAGGGCATCACTACACAATAAAAGTACACAGTTCATGACAATAAGGGTGCGTTCGGAAATACGCACCGGGAATGTGGTCAGTTTGTTGAGTGGTGGGCGGTGACGTCACAGAGTGAGTTCAGTGTGCCTTACGAACGACCACAGCTGTGACGCATTCACACCGGACAACCCCAGATTCAGGGTAGGGTCGCTCAGTGGACGACCCCAGCTTCAGGGTAGGGTCGCTCAGTGAACGACCCCAGCTTCAGGGTAGGGTCGCTCAGTGGACGACCCCAGCTTCAGGGTAGGGTCGCTCAGTGGACGACCCCAGCTTCAGGGTAGGGTCTCTCAGTGCGGGGCACTCGGCACACCCGGTGCGCAGCGCACTGGATTTTCGACCAACAATGCACCGAGTGCACTGAATAAACGAACGACAAGAGAGCACACCAGTGCGTTCAGGGGGCATTTCTGAATGCACCCTAAAACACATTTAAAAACTATTTCCATTGTACTGTAGTGCTGTACAGACATTTCATCAAGAGCAAAACAGGCTTTTAAGCCTGGATTAAAAAACGTCTATGGAGGGGGAGGTTCTGATGGAGTAGGGGATGGTGTATAAGGGGCCCTAAACACGTTTAAGATTGAATATTGTGCTAGTTTTTGCCATGTGACAACGTCAATGTCGTCTAAATCAACATTGTCTAATTCATGACAGTTCTCAGGGAAAAAAACCCTCTGTTTCTAAATGGTTCTCAAACTATTTCATGTCAAGGACCCCAAAAGATTATATAGTATTTAGCCGCTAGCTGACCCCCATCTGAAAATATGTTGTTCCAGGGAGGGGACTCCCCCAGAAGCAAAGACAGTTAAAAATCCAGAGTGAGTGGTACTGTACAGTACTGTACTGTACTGTACTGTACTGTACTGTACTGTACTGTACTGTACTGTACTGTACTGTACTGTACTGTACTGTACTGTACTGTACTGTACTGTACTGTACTGTACTGTACTGTACTGTACTGTACTGTACTGTACAAGCCCTCTGCCCTGGCCTGTGTGTGTGTGTGTGTGTGTGTGTGTGTGTGTGTGTGTTATACTGTGCAACACTGAGACTTGGTGGTGAACAAAGGCTATAACATTATTTTCGTGCTCTGACACATTTTCGTGCTCTGACCCAGACACACACACACACACACACACACACACACACACACACACACACACACATAGCTGTCTATAGTTTTTGAGTGGTTGCACCACTCAAAAACGTTCGCTGTGAAATAATATATATTAAAAGATGTGCACACGTTTTCACGATTTTTCGCGAATAGATGCGCTATGAGCTTGTATATAGATCTGCTATTTTCCAACAGCTAAAAGTTTAAAATAATGGTTAAAAGCTATAAGGCAACACGGATACATTAAAGGTTTTATACTTTAGCAGAAGTCTTTAGAGAACGCTGGAACGCATCGACTGACCGACTGACTGACTGACTGACTGACTGACTGACATGACTGACTGACTGACTGACTGACTGACTGACTGACTGACTGACTGACTGACTGACTGACTGACTGACTGACTGACTGACATGACTGACTGACTGACTGACTGACTGACTGACTGACTGACTGACTGACTGACTGACATGACTGACTGACTGACTGACTGACTGACATGACTGACTGACTGACTGACTGACATGACTGACTGACTGACTGACTGACTGACTGACTGACATGACTGACTGACATGACTGACTGACTGACTGACTGACTGACATGACTGACTGACTGACTGACTGACTGACTGACTGACTGACTGACTGACTGACTGACTGACTGACTGACTGACTGACATGACTGACTGACTGACTGACTGACTGACTGACTGACTGACTGACTGACTGACTGACATGACTGACTGACTGACTGACTGACATGACTGACTGACTGACTGACTGACATGACTGACTGACTGACTGACTGACTGACTGACTGACTGACTGACTGACATGACTGACTGACTGACTGACTGACTGACTGACTGACTGACTGACTGACTGACTGACATGACTGACTGACTGACTGACTGACTGACTGACTGACTGACTGACTGACTGACTGACTGACTGACTGACTGACTGACATGACTGACTGACTGACTGACTGACTGACTGACTGACATGACTGACTGACTGACTGACTGACTGACATGACTGACTGACTGACTGACTGACATGACTGACTGACTGACTGACTGACTGACTGACTGACTGACTGACTGACTGACTGACTGACTGACTGACTGACTGACTGACTGACTGACTGACTGACATGACTGACTGACTGACTGACATGACTGACTGACTGACTGACTGACTGACTGACTGACTGACTGACTGACTGACTGACTGACTGACTGACTGACTGACATGACTGACTGACTGACTGACTGACATGACTGACTGACTGACTGACTGACTGACTGACTGACTGACTGACTGACTGACTGACTGACTGACTGACTGACTGACATGACTGACTGACTGACTGACTGACTGACTGACTGACATGACTGACTGACTGACTGACTGACTGACATGACTGACTGACTGACTGACTGACATGACTGACTGACTGACTGACTGACTGACTGACTGACTGACTGACTGACTGACTGACTGACTGACTGACTGACTGACTGACTGACTGACATGACTGACTGACTGACTGACATGACTGACTGACTGACTGACTGACTGACTGACTGACTGACTGACTGACTGACTGACTGACTGACTGACTGACATGACTGACTGACTGACTGACATGACTGACTGACTGACTGACTGACTGACTGACTGACTGACTGACTGACTGACTGACTGACTGACTGACATGACTGACTGACTGACTGACATGACTGACTGACTGACTGACTGACTGACTGACTGACTGACTGACTGACTGACTGACTGACTGACTGACTGACTGACTGACTGACTGACTGACATGACTGACTGACTGACTGACATGACTGACTGACTGACTGACATGACTGACTGACTGACTGACATGACTGACTGACTGACTGACTGACTGACATGACTGACTGACATGACTGACTGACTGACTGACTGACTGACATGACTGACTGACTGACTGACTGACATGACTGACTGACTGACTGACTGACTGACTGACTGACTGACTGACTGACTGACTGACTGACTGACTGACTGACTGACTGACTGACTGACTGACTGACTGACATGACTGACTGACTGACTGACTGACTGACTGACTGACTGACTGACTGACTGACTGACTGACTGACTGACTGACATGACTGACTGACTGACTGACATGACTGACTGACTGACTGACATGACTGACTGACTGACTGACTGACTGACTGACTGACTGACTGACTGACATGACTGACTGACTGACTGCGTTCAGATCAATATGATGTGCTTTGGCGCTCTGTCACACAACATACTGTCACATCCGCACGCACACACGCACGCACACACACACACACACACACACACACACACACACACACACACACACACACACACACACACACACACACACACACACACACACACACACACATACACACACACACACACACACACACACACACACACACACACGCACACACACACATTCTCTGTGGCCAAGGTGACCCTGGATGGTTGGTTGGTCGTGGTGGGAGTGGAACATCTGGTCATCACACCCTGCATGTCCTGGAGCCAGAACATAATAGCCAATAAATCAGACGTCCCCAAAGTGGGGTCCGGTCCGGGGACCCCCAGCTAACGAGTCCATTTGGTTCAGTTTGTACACTCTCAGAGTTAAACTAACAGTGATTTTACAATGCAAATTGGGGGTCCCAGAGTTAGAAATATAAATGGGGGGTCCATAGCCTAACAAATGTGTCATGGTCACGTCCTGACTCCTGAGCCCCTCCGTTTGTCCATGATTCTCCTCTGTCTCTCCCCAGTCCTGCTCCTCTGACTCTTATTGCCCTGATAGTGCCATCACCTGTGGGGACCAGCTGAGCCAGGTTGGGTGATGAGCTCCAGTGACTAACTCTGCCTTGTGTTTGTTCAGTGCTGGATCTACATGTCATTTCCCAAGTAAAGTAAAGTCAAGTTTATGTGATCTTCTTGTCCTGCCTTTGTTTGAGTTTCCTGCATTTGGGTCCTATTAACACCTGCAAACCGTGACACAAATGCATGTCAAACTGAGGGGTCCATGAAATTAAACAGGTTGAGAATCACTACTAGAGCCGTGCAAATCTTCTCTTATGGGGATCCCTGGCATATCTTTTCAAATGGGGGTCTGCGGGCCATTTAGTGTCAATTTGGGAAAACGTTTGAGAACGACTGCAATAAATAATTATAGCTCAAGAAAGAGGGACGATCCAAGCACTCAAAAAAGTAAAATAAAAGAGGATGCCGTCGTAATGACTGATTTTACACTTGCTGAAAATAGCTGATCTACAAGCTCACAACGTTGTGAGCTTGTACTGTAGATCTGCTATACTAACCAAGTGTAAAATTACTTCTCTTGTCCTTCCTAACATTTTAGTCTAGTTTTTATTTGTTGACGAAATTGTCAGTGTATTTAATATAGTTTTAGTCATATAGCTTAGTTTTCATTTAGTGAGTGAAAAAAGGTAGTCGATGAACATTACTTTGTCATATAGTATTATAGTCAACGAAATCAACGCTGGTTCTCTAACCAATCATGTGTTAGTTTCATTGTGCGAGGCGCACGCTGCATGTGACACTGACCACTGTGATGACCGTGACCTTGGAGGGAGGGGGGGGGGTAGGGGGGGGCAGCAGAGCGGAATGATCAGAGGTCTTAATTGTCAGCCTAGGGGGACGCCACTATACCGTGTTCACTGGAGCTCACTGGACAGAGAGAGAGAGAGAGAGAGAGAGAGAGAGAGAGAGAGAGAGAGAGACAGAGAGAGAGAGAGAGAGAGAGAGAGAGAGAGAGAGAGAGAGAGAGAGAGAGAGAGAGAGAGAGAGAGAGAGAGACAGAGAGAGAGAAAGAGAGAGAGAGAGAGAGAGAGAGAGAGAGGACAAAAGGGCACAGAGGGGTAAAAGCACAACCCCTTTTGTTTTTTTGGTTTTGATTAGTTTTTTTGCCCAGAGGATGAGTTGACAATACAATGAATGTATGTGAGTGGTTCTCAACCAGTGGTCCTGGGACCACCGGTGGTCCGTACAGTATGCCCTACTGTACGGACCACCGGTGGTCCCAGGACCACTGTACTGTACCACAGGTGGTCCGTACAGTACACGGACCAATGTGGCAATAGTCTTCTGTTTCTTATTTTGATCATAAGACCCAATTAGTGAATGTCAAGTCTCCAGGTCTTCTTCACAATATCCATGACACTTAATTACATTTGCTAATTTTACGATATACGACCGGCCGGGGAAACTCCCCCCCCCCCTCCCCCTCCCGTCAGGTGAAAAGAAGCAGCTTGGACTCCTCATGCATAGAAGGAAGCATGAGGTCAGTCCGTTGCCTCTCCCCGGGTTGGCAGAGGGACATGACATTCCCCACTTGCATCGTTCCAAGAACAGCAGTGCCCAAACGGGCAGCGCTCTAGTATTCACACTCATCATAACATTTAGATCAGATAAAATATCATTTTTATTCCAGATGGCATCTTATAATAACATAACGTGATGCTTTACTGACAAAACATACAAATGAAAACACTCTACAAAGTCAAGTTAATTCCTGTAGAGTTCCATTGATGAATAATGAGATATTGTCAATCGATCGATCACCTCCGTTTAACCCAATTAGACCCGAGTTAAAAAACGAATATGTATTCAAAGATTTCCGCCACATTTTTACGATTTTTCAAAAATAGCAGACCTACAAGCTCAAAGCGTGCCACTCGGTGGCGCGCTATGAGCTTGTAGATCTGCTATTTTTCAATAGCTAAATTATAACATAAAAATGGGTTAAGGCTGTGCTTCTCCGAGTGGTGGGGGGGGGCTCAATGCCAGGGTCAAAATAAATTAAATGTATTTATTATGTAAATAAACATCTTCTCCAGTCTCTAAAAAGTGTTTTCGGATTTCAAAGTTTGAGAACGACCAATTGAAGGCACGTGAATAGCAACAAAAACTATATATTACAATGATAATAATAATTATAATAATATGTACATGTATACAGGAAGAGTTGTAAACATTTGTCTTCAGAGCAACTGTGTGATTGGTCAGTTCACACCGTGCACGCACGCACGTACGCACGCACGCGAGCGCAGACATAGTGAAGAGTGTGCGTTGGTGTCAGTCTCAGAGTTATATTGACACTGATCTTTGTAACAATTAAGGCCACTGTTATAAAATCTGCCTTTGTAAAGTTAATTTGAGTATACGTAGTCCTTTTGGGTTCACCTGCCTATATATGGTCTGTCTGGTCAATTTAGAACTGCAATTCCCAGAATTCCCAGAGAACCAATTCATAATAAAAATTCAGAAATAAAAATAAACATAATTTAATGTTATGCACCCACTCCCCTTTAAAAAAATAATAGTCTAAGAAAGTCCTTGCATGAAAAAATAAATCATTGATTGATTGTACCCATTCTCACCGTTTGTAGAATGGGTACAGTTCAAATGAAAGTACAGATCAATCGCATCAAAATAAAAGTACTCTTATTATGCAGAATGTCCCACGTACATTTCAAGTTTTCAAATGTATAAAAGTCTTTTGAAAATAGCAGATCTACAGTAAAAGTTCTCAATGTGTTCACAATTGCCAGGCCTTATGGTTGCACCACTCGAAAGTCAATCGATCCTGGTCGCATGTATAGGCCATATGTTAGACATCCTAACTGTCCGAGAGGCATTAGCATATCGGGTTGCTATAGTGATGCAGTAAACAGAACATGAATCGTCCATTGTTTTCCAACTGAAGAACTGACGGTCGCGGGAATAATAACACAAAATGTCTTCTCCGGGTGAAAGTCAAGACTGTAGCGTCTGACACAGGACTGTATAGCGTCTGTCACAAGACTGTAAGCGTCTGTCACAAGACTGTAGCGTCTGTCACAAGACTGTAGCGTCTGTCACAAGACTGTAAGCGTCTGTCACAAGACTGTAGCGTCTGTCACAAGACTGTAGCGTCTGTCACAAGACTGTAAGCGTCTGTCACAAGACTGTAGCGTCTGTCACAAGACTGTAAGCGTCTGTCACAAGACTGTAGCGTCTGTCACAAGACTGTAGCGTCTGTCACAAGACTGTAAGCGTCTGTCACAAGACTGTAAGCGTCTGTCACAAGACTGTAGCGTCTGTCACAAGACTGTAGCGTCTGTCACAAGACTGTAAGCGTCTGTCACAAGACTTTAGCGTCTGTCACAAGACTGTAGCGTCTGTCACAAGTTCACAACCACGTTAGTCTGCATCCTGTTCCCGTTTTAGTGTTCAGGTGGATCCTTAAAAAATAAGGGTTTTGCTGAAAGAATGCTGGAGGTTAAGAGATAATTAATTAATTATATACAGTAGCTGCATGGCAATGAACTTCTCCCACGTGTAAGATTATGTTTTGGGGCAAAAACATGAAGCTCTTGCATCTTGTTCGGCCGGTCTTGTCCTGTCCCCGCTCTCTCCAGGAGAAATGTGCTCGCGTCCCGTTCCTGTGCACATTAAAAGGACAAAAGAGAGAGAAATGATCACAAAACACAGAAATACAAACATAATATATTATATATCCTTGCTTTTACACCTTGGGTTTTCAACTCATTTGTGACTGCATCTGGCAAAAAAGCCCCTCATTTCGACCAGAGTATTTTTTTCTGTTCTTTACAGATTATTAAAGTACAGAATGTAAGCTTTCATATGATGTATCATTCAATGAAATTGGAAAATATTTGAAGGAGATATGTGACCATTTTAAAATGGACGAAAATTACACAAAAAATAAATCAAGTTTATTTTGTCATTTTTTTCTGCCTTTTCATTCTAGGCGAGATGCGGACCATTTTTGCCAGGTGCCAGGTCACATTTCACATCAAGGTTCATTATGTATTAGCATTTGAGCCACGGGACCACCATTTGACGAGATATAGCCTTTAACCAAATCAGTAAAAGCTCTATAATAAGGGTCCATTTGTTTTGAATTCTTTGTTTTTTTACTCTGCTCACAACGTGTCACAAAGGGACGCGTTGCAAGTTTGTAGATCTGCCATTTTCAAATAGCCAAAATAGTTATAGTGGTTAATGTACTAATATTTCAAACTCTACAAAGTAACTCAAGTAACTAAAGTGTTCAAATAATTGTAGTGGAGTAAAACAAAGTACAACATTTGCCTCTGAGATGTACAGTATAAGAGTAGTATTAGAGTAGAAGTAAAAGTATTGACAATGGAAAATACACCAGGAAAGTAAAAAATAAATGCATTAACCCATTTTGGGCGGGAACCCCTTTTGGTGTTTTAAGCATTATGTCATACTTTAGCTATTGAAAAATAGCAGATCTACAATTTCATATTTTTGAAAAATCGTGAAAATGTGGCGTAAATATTTGAATATATATATTCTTTCAGAGCGAACGTTTTTTAACTCAAATCTTTGCTTCTGAGGGGTCCCTGGAACAACATATTTTCAGATGAGGGTCGGTGGCCGATTACAGATCATTTTTGGGGGTCCTTGACATGAAATATTGAGAACCACTGACTGATATAGAAACTTGAGGTATTTCAGAATACTGTCAGGGTTTAGAAGATTTTTTTTTTATTTCGACGTCAGGCCTAAATGCATTAATATTGAACTAGCGTCTCTCAACGACCATATGTTCATCTCTGAAGGTTAAACAAAGACATGCATTACTGGCACAGGCTGTTTGACCTAGATGCATGCGTGTGTGCCCGTGTGTGCGAGTGCATGTGCGCACGTGTGTCTGGGCGTGTGTGCGTGCATATATGTGTGCGCGGGTGTGTGTGTGTGTGTGGGTGTGTGCGTGTGCGTTATCCTGTTGTACATTTCCTCATCAGGATGTGTGCATGGCTCACAATGCACACAAAAGACAGGGTGTGTGTGTGTGTGTGTTAACTGTATTGTTAACGGTAAATACTTTCACCTTTTATTCCAATTTCCTGCTCGCTGAGTTAAACATTAGTATGTGCGTGGGTACGTGCGTGCGTGCGTGTGAGCCACTGATACTGTACTGTATACAAGTATGTATCACTTTGGAGTTGCTAAGTTGGAAGCAGTGTATAGTGATCAAGCAAAACCAGTGACATCACGCACACCTGGGCCTTGTGTACCCGTGTGTGTGTGTGCTGGTCCGACTTAAAGAGATATCCACATTTTAAAGAGCTTTCCACGTTTGAAGCGATTCCCCATTCCCAAATACATAAAGCTATATTGCAGGGTGGAGAGAGAGAGAGAGAGAGAGAGAGAGAGAGAGAGAGAGATAGAGAGAGAGAGAGAGAGAGAGAGAGAGAGAGAGAGAGAGAGAGAGAGAGAGAGAGAGAGAGAGAGAGAGAGAGAGAGAGATAAGAGAGTCTTTTCACTCCGAGAACAAAGGTTTTTTACAAAGTATAACCAAACCTTTACCGCACCTTACTGTATGCCTCAGCTCATGCACATACAGTACTGCACCAACTGGATCAAATAAATGGGTATATATATATGCAGATATTTGTACCTCTCACAATTATTTACATAATCGTCTAATCGCAATTATTTGAGATAATCGAAATTATTCTTGGTTTATTCTCTAATGGTCAATCATTTCCATGTTGAAAAATGTCCGTACATTTTTCAAACATTTCACAAAGAAAATCCTTTGTGACGTGTTGTAAGCTTGTAGATCGGCTATTTCTGCTAGTTATTTATTTTCTTCAACAAAAAGAAAGTAATTTGTCATATCTTGCCGTGTGCAATTTGTCACTACAAAGCCTAAAAGCCAAACAGAAATGTGTATTCTATTCCCAATGTTTGATGCCAAAAACACACTTAAATCATTACATTGTCAATCATTTGTGTGAAAATGACTTGTCAACTTAACCCATTCTGAACGGGCACCCATTTTGGCGTTAGCATCATGTCATGCTTTAGCTATTGAAAAACAGCAGATCTACAAGCTCATAGCGCGCCACCGAGTGGCGCGCTATGAGCTTGTAGGTCTGCTATTTTTTGAAAAATCGAAGAACGACTGACATTTTTTTGAATCTCATCTCAAGTCAGAATGGATTCATCAGACCAGTGTGTGTGTGTCCAGTGGAAACCTCGTATGAATCTGATCTCAGATCAGAATGGGTTAAAATGTGTAATGGTGACGGCCCTGTTTGTACAGTACGTACTGTAACCCTTTGCTGCGTGATTTATCTTTCTCCTTGCACTCTGAGCCCCGCCCACCTCTTCAGCAATACCTCGTTCCTGTTCACATGTATCCATTCAACGTTTTCAACAACGTCTACATGTAATCCGTACGTTAAGATAGCATTATCTGTCGCCCCTCGTCTTCTGTTATTATTGTACAAAAGCATTATTCAACCTGTTCTGTACTGTTGCACTGTCCCGCATGTTTCTACAACATACTGTACTGTCCATGCCTGACAGAAACAAACTCTTCAGTATTACACGTGTTGCTTCCAAGATCATCGGACTTCCAACACACATACTGTACAGTACACACACACTTTCTGATGATAATTATGAACAATAATAAGGCCATCGCACGGCTAGCACTTTCAACATCTCATGCCACTGATCACCCTCTACTGTATCGCCGTTTCAACCTCATGCCACCTGGACAAAGATACAGATACCTTGCCATGGAAAAAGCTTCTATTTAGTTGGAGTTGTGTCCCCCATTAAACAAACTGCCAATAGGATGGTTCTGTGTCATCAGTGCCCATACCCGAAGGCGGGGTTGGCGAAAAGGCCTTTCTGTGTGGAGTTTGCATGTTCTCCCCGTGTCCCCTAGGGTAGGTACCCTCACAAAAAACATGCAGTAATCCTGGTCACTAAACTGCCTCCCCCTGGCCAGCCGGGGCGCCTGATGGAGGGGAAAGGAACTGGTTGGAATAACGTGTTCCTTCCACGCGCTACGTCCAACCAGGGAAACTCCCTCCTGTCAGGAGCAACTTGGACACTCAGGCATGAAGGAAGCATGAGTTCAAGTCCGTTGCTCTCCCCTTGTCCCCCATATATGGGGACTAGGTTGGCGGAGGGTGTGTAGAGCCCAGGATCACATTGGATGATTGACACAGGGGTGAAAAATGGGTAACAAAATCGTGGGATAAAAAAATAATATATGAAATTAAAAAAATGCGTTGTTATGATGTGGGTGTTGTTTGAACAGAACTGGGAAAAGGATATTCATCCTTCGGGACAATAAAGATTACCATTATTATTATTATTATTATGTATTATTCTGATTCTGTAATACCTCGTTCACATGTTGATGTCCCGTCTTGTCTTGGGGAGGGAGGGGGGGGGGGGGGGGGTGTCTACTGTCCCGGGGCCTCTTCTTTGGCGGGCCCCTCGTTGGGGGCCTGCTCGTTTTGGGGGGCCTCTGCCGCGGCTTCTGCTGCTTCCGCACGAGGGACCTCTTCCTTGGGGGGCTCTTCTACTTCGGGGGCCTTTTCGTTGGCTTCAGCTTTCTGGGGCGCCTCGTTTTGGGGGGCCTCGAGTTGGGTGCCGGCCTCCCGCTTGTTGACTTCTGCCTTCTTGGGGGCCGGTTCGTTGGCGTCTGCTTTCTGGGGGTCCCCTGCCTCGGGGGGCTCTTCCTTGGCCTCCTCCTCCTTTTTGGGGGCTTCGACTTTGGAGGGTGACTCGTGTTCCTCTGGCTGCTCTGCTTGGTGTTGTTTAGGAGGGTTACCCAGCCCGCACAGGATCCTGGGGGAGGGGGGGAGGGAGGGAGAGAGGGAGGGAGAGAGAGATAGAGAGATAGAGAGATATTAAAAAGAAAAATCTAAAACAAAGACAAGCTACAAATGATGGCAGCCTATGCTGTAAAAAGAATTATTAAAACATCTTTCAGTCAAATCGTTGTAACAGAGAGAGTCAACAGAGTGCTCATGTTTCTCATGTTTGCACATAGATTAGATTATATAAGCCTTATTTATTGAATGACATTTGCAAAGCACATTTGCACGTAATACCTCATTGACTGCCACCTAGTGGTGGCTTAGGTACAGCGCTTGTGCCAAGTAGAGTAAAGTGGTAACATGGTGTTTGCAGAAAGATGTTAGGATTTAGAAGCCTTTTTTTTAATCGACCTCAGTCCAAAATGGGTTAACAGCACCTGGTGTGTATCAGTGATTGGGCTAAAGGCTGCAGGTTGTCAGATGGAGAAAGAGGGGTGGAAAGCTGGACATTGTCAATGCAGAGAGGCAGGGTGAAAGAATCGGACGTTGTCTTGGTTTGTTTTTGGTGAATTCCCTATTGTTCTGAATATAAGATAATATAAAAAACAGGGTCGTATTATAATCGGAGACTTGACATTCAATGTTCTTTTTCCACAAATGAGTCTGGCTGGTTGAACTGCATATATGCCATGCCTCTGTACTGCATTCCAAGTTCCAACCACTATGACTTGGTCATTCTCACATTACATTTCCTGAACAATACAAATGTTTCCAAGCTTCAGTTGATGTTTTCAATACTGACTGCATTATATCGAACATGCATGTCTGTGTTGTTTCTATTGAGTTTTTGTGGTAGAACTAAATACTTGCATGGAAAGCTAGCTAGTGAATCCGGGAATGGATTACTCCAGGTTACTGTCGCTGCCAACCCCGCTATACCCACCATTTGTTTTATGTGATTAATCCGCTGTATTGTAATAAATAAAAATAAAATCCGTCTTCGTTGCGGAGATAGAGATTAGATGGTTTCGTTTTGATGACGCAACCGGAAATCGTCACATGCTGTGGGCTGCTAGGGCTTCTGGGAAATTGAGGCCAATGGAAATGCATGGAGTGCAACGCCTCATTGAGACGAGTCTGGTGTGCGTCTTCCGGGTGCACCAAGATGGTGGATGATACGCTCGGATCATAACAAACCACGGGAGCTTTTTTTTGCTGGATTTTCGTGGATTAAAAGCCCAAATAATTCAGCGTATGCTCTAAAGGTAATACAACAATCTCGGCAGTGAAGGGGGGTTGATTAAAATGCGGGTTAAGCGTGTAAAACAGTCAAACTGTTAATGTCACGGTACGCTCCTCTGCCCTTGGACTTTGTCTGTGTTTTGGGACTTATTACTTCATGTGTTCTGTACCTTATTTTGTAGTAGTGTTGTGTGATTTCCTGTCTGCCTTGTTTTGTGTCACCTGCCTAGTCTCACCCCCCTGTATTAGTGTAACCCTAGCCACCTGTGTCCGGTTGTCTGTTAGCCTATCCCAGTGTTGATTGTGTGTTTCAGTTCACCTGTTTGTAGTTAGTCTTGTCTATTTATATGCCCCAGTGTTTGCAGTTCCTTGTCAGTTCGTCGTCGTGAATTATGTGGTCAGTTCCTTGTGTTTCCCTAGTTTATTCATAGTTATTAGTCCAAGTCCTATAGTTGTTCCAAGTTATTTCACCGTGTGCATTTTGGGGAATTAAAACCACTTGCATCTTCACTGCTCTGCCTGTGCCTGGTTCATTCTGAAGTCAGCCTGAGTCCTACACCTCCAGAACCACATCGTGACAATTAAAGGAGAATTCCATGCTAGAAGGCTTTCTTACCTTTCTTTGTAGTTGTTACGTCCCCACCAAAGAGGTCCAGGTGTTATGTTGTGCAAAAGCGCTATTTGGCTATTTCCCCTAAAAATAAGCCCTCATTGAATTGCATTGAATTGAATGGGGCTATGGGGTGTTATGCTAATTCGCTTATTTCCATCGCTCAAAAATATATATATTTTGTATATATCCTCTCTTCATAATGTAAAAAGTATCCCGAGCGGCACACTTTACTACTTATTTCGATGGAAATAAGTGAATTAGCACAAAAACCCAACCCCCATTGAGGGCTTATGGTAGAGGAAATAGCCAATAATGCACTTTTGCACAAAATAACACCTGGACCTCTTTGGTGGGGACGTAACAACTACAAAGAAAGGTAAGAAAGCCTTCTAGCATGGAATTCTCCTTTAAGTCAGGACTTATTGCATCCATATTGAAATGAAATTGGGCCTCTTCCTTACTTTATACGGCTATGGAGAGTGTAATGGAAGGCTACATGTGTTTGGTCCGACGTACTAACAGTCCTATACAGTCATGAGTCCGACACTCTGCCCAAAAGTTAAAACCCCAACACTACACCTAACCTCACAGGAAGCCACGGGTTAGTTTTAACCTGCCACGGGTTCGTTTGAACCTTTTTAATAATATATTAAGACATATTTGGCTTATTAGACAGGGATGCTTTTAAGTACAGCAGTAAAGTAAATGTACTGTAGTTAGTAGAGATGTCCCGATACTGTATCGGGGAAAATGATCGGCCCTTATTTGTCATATTATCGGGGTCATATCGGTATCGGCAAATATGCCAGTCTAACCACCGATCCCAGTGGTTAGAGTTCGCTTTTGGGACACGTGGAGTTTGCTTTTTCACTCAAAGCTGCATTTGAGTGAGGAGTCTGCTATAAACACAACACCAGATATATAGCTATAAACACAGCATCAGATCACGACACTGGTATCGCTATAGGTATTCGGTAAATGGAGGTATCGGGATCGGATCGGATATCCCTACTAGTTAGTGTAGATATAGTGAGTATAGTATAGTATAGTATATAGTATAGTATGGTATGGTATAGTATAGTATAGTATAGTATAGTATAGTATAGTATAGTATAGTATAGTATAGTATAGTATAGTATAGTATAGTATAGTATAGTATAGTATAGTATAGTATGGAACACAACCACCCTAAAGACTAATCATTGTGTATATTCCTGCACTATACCTGCATCGAGTGATCGCGGTACATAGAAATGGATCTATTGAAGATTCTGACTTTCAAATGTACATCATTTTTTGTTTTGATTGTATTGCTGTATTGTTGTATTGTTCTTTCTGCTTTGGCGTTGTAAACGTATGTTTTCTCATGCCAATAAAGCCCTTTGAATTGAAATTGAATTGAGTATAGTCATGATAAGTGTAACAGAGTTTAGTGGGTTCCACTTGCTCCATCAGTAATGACAATTCTTATTGGTTAGTGGGCGGCACCTCATTGAATAACACGGGTGTCCACGTTTAGAGTGGTGTCAGTCTAACATGAGACATGCCCATGAGGTAAGATGTGATCCTCAGCACACTATATTTTCAACAAGAGTCTGTATGAGTTTACTGTGATACTGTGATGAATACTAGTTGTTCTAAACATGCTCTTGGTCACACTGTTAATTCTGTTATAGACGTGCTGAGGATTGGGTGTGTTACACAGACAGAAGCTGACCAGATACGTCTGTGTATTTATCAGATTAAACTGTCAACAGAGAGAGAAGTCGTGCGGAACTTCATTATTCCACAACACAACGCAGAGCACACGTTACATAAGCACTACGGCAGCGTACCTGACTTCCAGGCTGTTCTTGTCGGCGTAGTCACACAGTTTGGACGGCTGTGTTCCCTGCTCCGTCAGAAACGCCGCCTCCGTCATCCACGCACTCTTCTGCTCCTCGAGGTCAGCTGTGGAGGGATTAAAAGAAGTCTACACAATTAGATATATATATATTATTATTTTTTATAAACGTTTGCCTGTTATCTCTCTTATGGTACTGGAAGCAAATGTGGTCGAAATCTTATCCAACGACAACTAAATATTGTACGTTAAACCTTTAGGGCAGGGGTAGGCAACCTTTATTATCAGAAGAGCCATTTTTGGCCCAATAACGTATTTCAATTATATCTGGAGCCGCAAAATAATGTTTGCTTTAATAAAGCAAACTTTAATTATTTGGGATTTTTCTGGTCTTTCGATATTTCATTTTATTGTTTGCTAATTTCTCAAAGCATATCAAGTATACTGTACCAGTAACTTAGCCAGCAGCATTGGTGGTGAAAGAATAACTTTATGCCTCCTACAAATTCAATAATAAATTATGATTAAATGTAAAAGAAAATAAAAATAAAACTTCTTATTCCTTTTCATACTTCTTTTCCGTAGCAACTGGGAGTCACGGGTGAGGGCCTATAAGAGCCACATGTGGCTCTAGAGCCACATGTGGCTCTAGAGCCACATGTGGCTCTAGAGCCGCAGGTTGCCTACCCCTGCTTTAGGGTTTAGGTCTAGGCTAAATCTCATAAAACGGTGGTCCGTGGCTCAATGCTCCATAAATAATGGTTTACAAAGCAGGTGGCTGAATTGCGCACATCCAGTTCCTGGCTGGTGCTGGACTAAGGTAGATACATGAGTGAAGAAAGTAGTCCGCACACAGGCTCTGCTCCAGTGGTGCTTTGTTTTATTTAAAACACCATTAGTTAAAGGGACACTTCACCCTTTTTGCAAAAATATATATGTTAATGACGTTTAGAGGCTTTAGAACACTTTCCTGGGGGTCTTTATGTGTGTAATATGTGGTTTTAGATATTTTAGATTGTAGCAGTGAGGCCGGTGTCTCTGATGTCATGGACACTGGGCTCACTTCCTTCCTGGATGTTGTCTTAGTAAGACAGCCCTCCACCTATTCACAAGGAGGAGCAGTGCACCAAATAATTATGGGAATTGTAGTCCAGGAAGGTAGTGAGACCAGTGTCCATGACATCAGAGACACTGTGCTCACTGCTACAGTCTAAAATATCTAAAACCACATAATACACACATAAAGACCCCCAGGAAAGTGTTCTAAAGCTTCTAAACGTCATTAACATATATGTTTTGCAAAAAGGGTGAAGTGTCCCTTTAAGGCACGACGTTTCAGCCGTGAACGGCCTTCATCAGGTGGAAGTCCACACCCACAACACCAGAGGGAGTGCAACGAACCATGTACAACCCAGATTCGGCACAAACAAGGGACTAAATTATTTTCGCTCCTATGCCACCAAAATGTGGAACGCCCTACCAACAGTCATTAAGACATGTGAATCCCTTGACTCCTTCAAAACCGCTCTCAAAGGGCACCTACGGATGGCTGCAATTCGAAACTGGCCCCCGTAAAATCTGAATCCCCCCCCACCCCCCTTTTCCCCCTCACTGTATATGTTTCTTTTCCCTTTTTGCTTCCTTTATGATGAATTCCTGTTCTGTTCTTTAACTATATAGAAGTGTCTATTTGTACGTCTCTAAATGTTTTGATGAATTGAACATGGTGGACCCTGTTGTAAACAAGTGTAATGCTTAATTGGGTCGTCCACTCACAGTTAACAGTCTTTGTATTGAGTTTGTGCTTGAAATGTACTGTAAATTCTGCAAACTGTTAATAAATATTTCAATCAATCAATCAAAAACGTACGTCGTGCCTTAACTAATGGTGTTTTAAATAAAACAAAACACTACTGGAGCAGAGCCTGTGTGCGAAATACTTTCTTCACTCAATAAATAATGGACCTTTTATTATGAAAAAAAAAGAGGTTGAAAACCACTTGTTTAAGCCTTGACTAGGCTTGCTGTTACACCTACATTTGATGATGTCCATCTGTGTCTCCACCGCTGCCCGCCTGTCATTGAGTTGCTTCTGTGGGTCACAAGAAACACAAAGGAAACACATTTCAGTGTGACACTACATCCACTAGAACCGTTTTCTCCATCCATGGGTCTGTCATCGTGCAGCAGTATAGTGGTTATCAAAGTGGGGTCTGGGGACCCCCAGGGGTCCTTGAGGGGTACTTTCCAGCTATACTTGAAGAAAATAGCTGATCAGCTGTTTTCCAGAAATCTTGTATTTATATAGATTTTTTGTAAATAGGTCGACATATACATTTTTAGATCTACTATTTTCAAAAGATGTTAATAAATACATTTGGAAACCTGAAATCGGACGTTCTGCATTAATGAGTGAGCTACTTTTAATTTTGGTACTCTAACTGCAAGCCAATGAAGAATGAACCAATCAATCATCAGTAGCATTGTCAGTCTTAATTTCTAATTCATATTAATTTAGTTGTCCAAACTTTTACTGTTGGCCAGCGTTTTCAGACATATAGTGGTAAAAACAAATTCTACATGCATTAAAAAAGTGGCCAGTGATCTTGAAAGTGGCAAATTTCAGTGGTGGAGTAAAAACAAATAGTTAGAATGGCATCTAAATGTATACACTTGGTGGTAACTTGTAAATATATTCTTATCTGTGTTGCGAGGATGAGGGGGTACCTGGAAAAATATCTACCCCAAATTGGGGTAGGCAGGGCTACCTGGTCCAAAAAAGTTTGGGAATTACCCCTGCTCTAAGTACATTTTGATATCATTAGGCCTATATAGCCTACTATAGTAGGTTTCGCTCAAGTACATTTTGAATTCCGGACTTTGATAATTTTGGGGGTCCTTGCCTGGCATGAAAAAGTTTGGGGAACTACTGTATCCTATACTATACTAGGCCTACCTTCTCCCCGTTGCAGACCTCCATGGGGTTGCGGCGGCTCGCCATCTCGCCCTCCAGCCGGACGATCTCCGCCTCCAGCTGGGGCAGCTGCTCGCGGCTCCGCGCCGCCTCGGCGGACAGCCGCAGCGCCTCGGCGCGGTACTCCCGGAGCACGTCGTCCGTCACGTGCAGCTTGATGTCGGCGAACTTGTGCCTCTGCAGCTCGCCGAGGCGCTCCTGGCTCCGGAGGTGCATGAGGCCCAGGCACAGGCACACGGCCACCGCCAGGAGCACCACCATGCCCGGCAACCACTTCATGATGTGGGCTGGGCTGGGCTGGGCTGGCTGCTTGGAGACCGGATTATATCCGCATACGGTAGGATAGGTATAGGTATCAGGTATATGGGCTAATGTCCGATGGCTTGGGGATCTAAATTATGGTCCGTAGTTGTCTCTATAATCTAATGTAATTATCCCTAGCTGTTGTCCGACGGCTTGGAGATCGAATTATCCTTTATTGTCCGACGGCTTGGAGATCGAATTATCCTTATTGTCCGACGGCTTGGAGATCGAATTATCCTTATTGTCCGACGGCTTGGAGATCGAATTATCCTTTATATTGTCCGACGGCTTGGAGATCGAATTATCCTTTATATTGTCCGACGGCTTGGAGATCGAAAGGATCCGTGCAAGGCTGTCTATTTAGGCTATTTCTAAACCGGGAGCTCCGCGATGCACTTGTTTATTAAAGCCACTGGTAAAACATAAAGAAAAAGACATCCAGGTGACCCCGCACCTGTTGATGTTCAGATAATGCCTGTAGGCTGAGTATAGATCGATGAGTTATTATAGGCCTATAACTATTATTTAACTATACTTTTGAATCGATCAGCTTCTGAGAGTTCCTTCCGCGCTGCTACCTGTCACTATCTCTCTCTCTCTCTCTCTCT
>NC_139698.1:5606689-5691689 GCF_964188405.1 Protomyctophum parallelum | reverse complement strand
AAACCAATTAAATGTACCTGAAGTTCCTGAACAAAGCAGTAGGCAACATTACTTCCTTGTTTACTGGTTTATGCTGCGTGTGTGCGTGCGTGCGTGCGCGCGCGCGCGTGTGTGTGTGTGTGTGTGTGTGTGTGTGTGTGTGTGTGTGTGTGTGTGTGTGTGTGTGTGTGTGTGTGTGTGCGTCTCGCCTGCAATATGCAAACCAATGAAATGTACCTGGACAAACAGGATGTTCATATATCTGTTTATGTTAGTTGCAGCGAGAGAGATGTGGAATGAAGATATTTTTATGCATTGGAAATACAATTATTCCAAGCTATCCTTTCCCCACACATACAGTATTATGTATAAAGTTGCCTAACATGGCTCTGTTTACTTTACTTTATTTGTTCATTTGGACGGTTCAGTATATTAATGAACATTACATTAAAAGATGTAGCGTAATAATTACACCTGATTGAGCTGCTCATTTCCATTCTGTAGTTCTTTTTTTAGGACATTGAACACTAAACAAAACTGACATTAAACCCATTCTGAACGGGCACCCATTTTGGCGTCAGCATCATGTTATGCTTTAGCTATTTAAAAATAGCAGATCTACAAGCTCATAGCGCGCCACCGAGTGGCGCGATACGAGCTTGTATAGGTCTGCTATTTTTGAAAAATCGAAGAGCGACTGACATTTTTAGAATCTGATCTCAGGTCAGAATGGGTTCATCAGACCAGTGTGTGTCCGGCGGAAACCTCGTATGAATCTGATCTCAGGTCAGAATGGGTTAAGACATGAGAGGACGGCATAACAAAAACATAAACACATGCCGTAAAAAGAGAAAATAAGAGTTGAGAGAAATGAGAAAAGAAGTAAACACATTTTCATCATTTTCATTAGAAACTTCGGCTCTACAGCGCCGAACCGACTTTTATTCGGCTCTAAAATAGGAGTATATGAATGAATCGGCCCTAAATCCCCATCTCCCCCGATCTCTCTCCTGTTCAGATTCTAATGGTATTTCTGTTACACAGACCATTGTCTTGACCTAGCAGGACCGACTAGGGCAAAGGTGGAACAAAAGCAGTCCGTTAGGCGGGATCCCCCAGGGCTCTGTAGTATTTCCCTTCAGTATATGCCATGCTTTTGTTATTGCTTAATGTAAATCGCTCTGGATTAAGAGCGTCTGCTAAATGCCTAAATTGTAATTGTAAAAAATTGTAGAGAGAGAGAGAGAGCTCGGTCTACACTGTTATTTTATTTCCATTTATATTCAATATGCATTTGTTTTATCCTGATTGTCGTGTTAATTCCGCCTTACTTGCTTTGGCAGCGTAAACGGTATGTCTTGATTGTTTCCTCATGAAGCTCCTTTGAATTGGGAATGAAATTGGGTGCGGTGACAGAGAGAGAGAGATAGAGAGAGAGACAGAGAGAGAGAGAGAGAGAGAGAGAGAGAGGGTGGGGTGAAAGAGAGAGGGGTGGAGGTGACAAAGAGAGAGAGGAGGGGGGGGGGGGGGGGAGTATGAGCGAGACTATAGGGACAGGTAGCAGGAATAATATGACAGTCCCCGCCCGGCCGAACAGGTGGAACCTGTCACCTGACTGGAAGAACAGCAGGTGCTTGCTCTCTCGCTCTCTCTCTCTCTCTCTCTCTTCTCTCTCTCTCTGTCTCTGTCTCTCTCTCTCCCCCCCCCCCCCCCTCTCTCTCTCTCTCTCTCTCTGTCTCTCTCTCTCTCCAGGTGACAGAGTGACGTACGGTATAGAATACAGTGAACGTCGACGGCCGTGGAGAGAGGAGCTCCCAGGAAACCTTTGGACGGACCGAAGACCAGCACAAACAAACTGCTCCACTGATCCCTCTCCCTCCCTCCCTCCCTTCCTTCCTTCCTTCCTTCCTCCCTTCCTTCCTTCCTCCCTTGCTGCCTTGCTGCCTTGCTTCCTTGCTGCCTTGCTGCCTTGCGGACAGACAGACAAACATGACCAAGCTGGGGGCCCTCGTGTCCCTCCTGGCGGGGACGGTGATGGCGGTGCTGATCTTCGAGGCGGTGAAGAGGGAGCTCAGCCTGAGGCAGCTGAAGCAGCGCATGGCAGACGTAAGGACGTTTATTTATATGTTTATGTTTTATATTTTATATATCTGCTATTAGGAAGAAACCTATAACTCCCCCAAAAAAATAATCAGGAAATTTATCCATTTAGGCCTGACCTCAACATTTTAAAAAAATCTTCTAAATCCTCCAGTTTTCTGAAATTAATATTTTCACGTTTTTTCAAAAATAGCAGACCTACAAGATCATAGCGCGCCACTCGGTGGCGCGCTATGATCTTGTAGATCTGCTATTTTTCAATAGCTAAATTATAACATAATGTTTAAAACACCAAAAGGGGTTCCCAACCCAAAATGGGTTAAGAAAACCTTATATATTTTGAAAACAAAGTAATGCTTCCTCATCAAAGGTTCGATGTTGTGACTTTATTATGTGGTCAATTTCTTACACCAGAGGGCAGAGAGGTGGCGGAGTTAGCTGCTTTAGCAGACAGTTTTTTTAGGTTCCAATGGAGTTAAGAGGTTTTGTCCAAAGCATTTTTTTACTACTTTCCATTGGTTCAATATTTCCGAAAGAACACACAGACGTAAAGGGTGTTCAATAGCACTGATTTACAACACACAGACGTAAAGGGTGTTCAATAGCACTGATTTACAACACACAGACGTAAAGGGTGTTCAATAGCACTGATTTATGAAACAACACACAGACGTAAAGGGTGTTCAATAGCACTGATTTATGGAATAAAATATAAAAAAACCTCAAACATGGAGTTAGGTGGTTTCCTCCCGACAGCAACGAATACATTATACTGATTATTAGGCTACTTCACCGTTTCCACGCCAAAATAAATGTAGTCTGCGTTATTTGTCGGGAAGCGACCGTGCCATAATACGTAGCCTGTATACGTTTATTCAGTTGTATAAATGTGTTTGATCCGATCTAGTGGTAAGGCTATACTCACATTAGCTTCGGATGGCCATCTGTTGTTAGCTTATAGACACAGGACTGCAGGGCCATCTTGATTGTTTACGAGACCCAATTACTGAATGTCAAGTCTCCAGGTTTTCGTCAGAATGTGTAGCCTATGACACTGATTTACTACAACACTATGGCATAAATAGTGGTTCTCAAATGTTTTATTTGCCAAGGACCAACCTCATGCCTTAGAGTGTACAAAATGTGATTGCATTAAACTTTGCTTGCATTTGTGCATATGTGTGTGTGCTTTTCACTTGGTTTGCACCACCCACCTGAACTCACCCACAGCTGCTGTTGTATGATAATGTGGGAGGGGTTAGGGTTATGATGTCACTAAAAGGGTGTTATTTCGATTGGGCCTTTTGACTCGAAGGCTTTCAGCTTTCAGGAAAGAAACCAAAAATACACAGGCGTGTAATACACATATTTGAATATTCTAACCACACCTGGGGGTCTATTAGACTCTAATGGACCCCCAGGTCTAATCTAATTAATGATTAGAGTAATGTTAACTCCATAAACACATGCAAAACAGAAAAAGTACCAAAAATCACGGCACGTGCAGCAAACAGGGAGCGATAAAACGTGCCTATAGTTCATTTTCAGTGAGACCTGCGTTTTTGCTCGGACGCACACGCGGTCCCGTGCATTTGTTGCGCGCGTGCTCGTTACGTGCACACGTAAAGCTCATAGCGCGCCACCGAGTGGCGCTCTACGAGCTTGTAGGTCTGCTATTTAAAAAAAATCGAAGAACGACTGACATAGAAACATAGCTTTTTCAGAAAACTGTCAGGATTTAGAAGACGCTTATAGAATGGTTCCCAGGTCAAAATGCAGCCATGCATCTTGTAACGTAACGTGTCATTTCCGTCCCATGCATTCAGGACCAGCTGGAGGTGAAGCGTAAGGAGGCGGCCATCGTGGGGGCGAAGACTCAGATCCTGGAGCTGAGGAACGCGCTGAACCCTCTGAACGCCAAGCGAGACGAGGTGTCCAAGAAGAAGATCGCCATGGAGAAGGAGAAGGCCGACCTGGAGAACGGCATCCAGGCCTGCAACAACCAGAAGGTACACATCGCTTAGGATGCAATTCTGACCTGAGATCAGATTCAAAAAATGTCTTCTATCTATACATCCTGACAGTTTTCTGAAAAAGCTATGTTTTCTATGTCAGTCGTTCTTCGATTTTTCAAAAATAGCAGACCTACAAGGTCAGATCTACCTATACAAGCAGATCTACAAGCTCGCAGCGCGCCACTCGGTGGCGCGCTATATGAGCTTGTAGATCTGCTATCTTTCAATAGCTAAATTATAACATAATGCCAAAAGGGGTTCCCTCCCAGAATGGGTTAAACAATTATTTTAAACTTTTAAGCTGTTGGTGCTGTAGTGCCGCACTACGAGCTTGGAGATCTGCTATTATTATTTTTTTAATCATCAAAATGTGTGCAAATCTTTGAATATATATATATATTCTTTCCCACAGCGAAGCATTTTTAACTAAAATATTAGCTTCTGGGGGGGAGGGGGGGGGGGGGGTCCCTGGAAAAACATATTTTCAGATGGGGGTCGGTGGCCAAATACATATATTTTTGGGGATCCTTGACATTAAATGTTTGAGAACGACCTACGACATAAAAACGTGATTTTGAAGACAATACAATGGTCTAAATGGGTTAAGTCTTACTACTGTCCATGTTGTTGTAGCGACTACTTCTTCCCATCGAATCATATAAGTAGTGCTATGTGAGGCTGAGCTGTCGGCAGGGACTGTAGCCTATGACGCGTTTCCAATCAAATCCAGAAGGTGATTTATTAAGAAAATAACAAGGTCCAAAACTGTACTGAAAATGTTGATAAATGAAAACGTAGGTATAAACGATTAAACGTAGATAAACGCAGATAAATGGTCAACAGAACATTTAGATTTTGATAGACTGACACCACGCTAGACCGGAACGCCCTCAAACGGCACATCCGGTTTTAGGTAAGAATGTTCTATGGCTGCCAATGCAACTCGGTCCAATCCTTAATCACATACGGACAAACATCTATGCCGATAATATCTAACTTGCGGAGGTATAGCGTGCCTTGTCCACGGGCAACAGATCTTTCAACGTATGGCATTGCAAATACGTTTGATAATCGCTACTCTGCGCAATATTGTTTTGGAAATGCCTCAAATTGCATTGCAGTGAACGAGAGCAAATCACAACTTACCCCGGGGGTGGGCGGAGTCACAGCTTTACGCCCTGAATACGCGCCGTGGTGTCAGTCTATGCCACTGCCCAGACACACAGCTGACATAAGTAAAGGTGATTAGCAGACACACAGCTGACATAAGTAAAGGTGATTAGCAGACACACAGCTGACATAAGTAAAGGTGATTAGCAGACACACAGCTGACATAAGTAAAGGTGATTAGCAGACACACAGCTGACATAAGTAAAGGTGATTAGCAGACACACAGCTGACATAAGTAAAGGTGATTAGCAGACACACAGCTGACATAAGTAAAGGTGATTAGCAGACACACAGCTGACATAAGTAAAGGTGATTAGCAGACACACAACTGACATAAGTAAAGGTGATTAGCAGACACACAGCTGACATAAGTAAAGGTGATTAGCAGACACACAGCTGACATAAGTAAAGGTGATTAGCAGACACACAGCTGACATAAGTAAAGGTGATTAGCAGACACACAGCTGACATAAGTAAAGGTGATTAGCAGACACACAACTGACATAAGTAAAGGTGATTAGCAGACACACAGCTGACATAAGTAAAGGTGATTAGCAGACACACAGCTGACATTAGCAGACACACAGCTGACATTAGCAGACACACAGCTGACATTAGCAGACACACAGCTGACATTAGCAGACACACAGCTGACATTAGCAGACACACAGCTGACATTAGCAGACACACAGCAGGAGCTAGATAAGATCAACAAACAAAATGTATTTTGGCTCCTATATACAGTCCATATCTGTGATCTTTAATACATGGTTACGTGAAAACAAATAGGTATGCAGTATTATATGAAGCGACACATGAAGAGGCCCCTTTTTCTGTTACATAATACTTGTTGGGGTCCTCGACATTAAAACTTTGAGCACCACTGATATAGAAACATAAAGTTTTCTGAAAACTTTTAGGACATTTTTTGAGAGAGAGAGAGAGAGAGAGAGAGAGAGAGAGAGAGAGAGAGAGAGAGAGAGAGAGAGAGAGAGAGAGAGAGAGAGAGAGAGAGAGAGAGAGAGAGAGAGAGACACACACAGGGAGTGAGGAAGAGACAGAGACATAAATAGCTCTGCATATGAATGCTTTCCTAAACAAAATAGCTGTACAGTATCAGGTGTCAGAGGATGGAAGGGAGGGGGGTGTTTTTGTCGTCTTTAACCTCCCACATACTGTCCACACATGCTGCTTTCCAACAGCGTGGCAAATCACCATTATGAGCTATAGATCACATACTGTCCACACATGCTGCTTTCCAACAGCCTCTTTTTTTTAACCTCCCACATACTGTCCACACATGCTGCTTTCCAACAGCGTGGCAAATCACCATTATGAGCTATAGATCTGCCATCTTTCTTTTCCCGAAGAAAATGAGGAAAAAAAGGGAAGAGAAAGAAATTCTTGTGAAATGGGAAGTTCTGCATAACGAGTCGACCGAGTAATTTGCTACTTAACCCATTTAGGGTTTAGTGCAAGTTCCAGTCTTCTGCGTCAATCTGAGACAAGATTCTACAAATGCTTCTATGTTTCTATGTATGTCAGTGGTTCTCAAACTATTTCATGTCAAGGACCCCAAACATTATATCTAATTGGTCGCCGACCCCCATCTGGAAATATGTTGTTCCAGGGACCCCCTCCCCCCAGGGACCCCCTCTCCCCCCAGAAGCAAAGATATGAGGTCAAAAACGTTCACTGTGAAAGAATATATATTCAAAGATTTACATTTTCACTATTTCTCAAAAATAGCAGATCTACAAGCTCATAGTGCCGCACAACGTGCCACGCTATGAGCTTGTAGATCTGCTATTTTTCAATAGCTAAAGTATGACATGATGCTTACTGTAAAACACCAAAAGGGGTTCCCGTCCAGAATGACTTGCACTATAACTACGTCTAAGTACTCACTGCTGATTGGATGGAACCTGACCTTTGACCTGTCCCCCCCCCCTCCCCCCGCAGGTGGTGGCTGAAGAGAAGATGCAACAGGCCGCAGAGAGGCTCGATGAACTCAAATGTAAGACACGCACATGCACACGTACATGCACACGCACACACACACACACACACACACACAGAAACACGCGCACGCACACACGTACGCACACACGTACGCACACACGTACGCACACATGAGCCCTTGAAACCCTTAATGTTTGTTCAAACGGTAACATACACAATTTGGGGCATTACAGCTGTGTTCAGAAAACATACTCCCCATGTTGGGGATTGGTATTGAAGGATGACAATTTACAATTTAGGCATGTATATTAGCAGACACTCTTAATCTAGAAATAGTTATCTAGGATCATAAGTTTTTTTTAGGATTGACTTTAAAATTATTTTACTTGTCTATAAAGCTCTCAATGGTCTCGCACCTCCGTACCTCCGTGACTGCCTACCTAGATATGTCCCTAGCCGCCCCCTCAGGTCCTCCAATGCTGGCCTACTTGAAGGGCCTAAAAGAATGTGCACCAAAAAGTATGGTGAGGCAGCTTTTTGCTTCTAACAGCCTGGAATAAACTTCCATTCGAGCTCAGACACGCACCCTCTGTAGACATTTTTAAATCTCAACTCAAGACTCACCTCTTCACCCTTGCTTTTAGTTGAGTTTTATTTTTATTTTTATTTTTTTTATGTGTTTTTATTTATTTTATGTTCTTATATTCGGTTTTGTTCTCTGCTATTGTTCATTTTAACTACTTGTGTTTTATTGTATTTTATTTTTGTGTCCTGCCCTGTGAAGCACTTTGAGCTGCATTTATGTATGAAAAGTGCTATACAAATAAAGTTTATTATTATTATTATTATTATTATAAGTAATAATAATAATAATAATAATAAACTTTATTTATAGAGCACCTTTCATGACACAAGTGCAGCGCAAAGTGCTTTACAAGACAAATAAAGTACAAAGTATATCAAACCCAAAATATCAAACAACATAACAATCAAGGCACAATCAAATTACAAAAAAATGCGCTATATAAAATAAATGCACCATTTATTTACCAAGACTGTGTTGTGGTGGTTTTTGTGCAGCTGACTTTGAGCAGGAGAAGAAGAGGGCCCAAGCAGACATCCAGACCCTGAAGCAGACCATCCTGGACCGAGACAGAGCCATCTGTGCCTTCGTAGACAAGAACAACGAGGAGGGGCGGTAAGACTGCAACGCACGCCACGCACGCACGCACGCACGCACGCACGTTGTGCAACCAATTGTTGTTTTTGTCGACTAAATCTAAGATGAAAAATGTCTGACTAGCCTGGAACTCACCTATGTTTTTGAGTGGTGCAACCACTCCTACAACCAGCAATGTCCGTGCCTACCTACAGTATGTGTCTACCTATGTCTCATGTGTGAGACATAGTGATGCTTGTGATGCTTGTGGAACTCGACTTCGTCTCGTTCCTGACCGCATCCCTGTCGTGGCAATAATCACGTTAAACCACACCCTCTCGTGTAATATTGTTCAGTAGCTTTGTGTCTAAATGAGAGAGCTTCATACAGTATATAGGCATGTCCTATACGTCGGTTTAAGGCAGTGGTTTTCATGTCAATTAAGGCCCATTATTTATTGGGTTTCTGAGCCATCATTTGATGAGATTTAGCCTCTCAGATCCAAAAACGAACAAGTATTTTGTTTTGTCGTTGGATTGGACAAGATTTTGTCCACAATTCCATGCTGTATTGATGTACCAGAGATAACAGCAGGGCAAACGTTGAATTGTGTAGACTTGTAAATAAGCAATGCAGACAATAATTTAACTCTTGAGAGCGTAAAATGAGCCTATGTTTCTATGTCAGTGACGGGTGTTCAAGGACCCAGCAAAGATTTGAGTTAAAAACGTTTGCTCTGAAAGAATATACAGTATTTACAGTATACAGTATACAGAACATAAATTATACAGAATATTCTGTATATTGTAAAATAGCAGATCTACCAGCTACGAGCTTGTATAGGTCTGCTATTTTAGAAAAACGACTGACATAGAAACATGGCTTTTTCCAGAAGACATTTTTAGAATCTGATCTCAGGTCAAAATGGGTTAAGTTTGATAGTTTGATACCAATACATTTGTACTTTTACTCAAGTAGTAAATATGTTGAATTCCAGACTTCTACCTGTAGCGGAGCATTTCTACTTTGCGGTATTGATACTTTTACTTATCGAGTACTGCATCTTTCTGTTGTTTGCTCGCTTTGCAGAAAGCTGTGTGGGATCTCTGAAGCGACCCGATGAAGACCGGTGTGCGACGGAGGCTTTTCTACAGTACACATACAGTACACACACACACACACACACACACACACACACACACACACACACACACACACACACACACACACACACACACACACACACACACACACACACAGTGCATCGCTATTGTTTTATATTTTTTCACAAATGTATCCGTCTTCATTATGCTGTAGGAAGTAAAGTCATGTTGAAGAGAACACCATGTTTGTCTCTGTGTGTGTACGCCTGTGCTCTCTCTCTCTCTCTCTCTCTCTCTCTCTCTCTCTCTCACATGCACACAAACAATAACGCAATAACATTAATATATTCGTTGCTAACTCCATTTTTGAGGTTTTTGATTTTTTTTTTCTTTTGCATAAATCAGTGCTATGAACACCCTTTACGTCTGTGTGTTGTTTTGAAAATATTGAACCAATGGAAAGTAGTAGAAAACACTTTGGACAAAACCTCCTAACTCCACTGGACCCTCAAACGGTCTGCTAAAGCAACTAACTCCACCACCGCTCCCCCCCCCCCCCCTCTCTCTCTCTCTGATGAGGCAGTTGTTTTGTTTTCTCAATTTCCTGAAAAAATTACATTTTAATTTAGGAGGTTTCTTTTTTATTTAATTTTTATTGTTCATACATTAAAAGCTGTGCATGTACAATCTGTACTTGCGCTATTTGAAAATAGCTTGTAGTAATTAAGGGCTGTTGTTTTGTTTTGTTTTAATTGGAGTACATAATTTGATGCTAAATACTTTCATATACTTTAACTCAAAGTCCATTTCTGGAACACCTGTAGGCCTTTAACATGTAACAGAGTTTTTTTATATTGTGGCATTGCTACTTTCACTTAAATAAAATAGCCTGATTGTATAATGATGTCTTCCACCACTGCCATAATAATATTATATCTGTCTACTGTGAGTGACTGCTCAACTATCACTTCCTTATAGGGTGACCTGCAGATCCAAACTGTGATTTGAGAGACAGAAGTATCGCTTGTGTGGGACAAGTGGGAGGTTAGCAACTTACCACTTGAGTTGCTATTAAATGCCTTGATGTCATATTCGACCATATAGGCCTATATTGGCTATCATTTATAAACTCCTCTGGTGTCTCACATTTTCTTTTAAAATCATGCTTTATTTTTTATTTGTATGCTATTTTAACAGGCTTAAAAATATGTAGTATCTTGCAGGAAGAGACAATGAGAGAGATTTACAACAGAAGGCCAACTATTAGGGGACTATATTAGGGGCATTTGAACACTGATGCAATTACCTGCCAGTCACAAATTGTGACAAATTGTGACTATACTCCTCACCTCACCCAGACAACACAGATATCCGTCTATACTGTGAGTGAATGACAACTATTGTCTTCCATCAGTCCTCACCTCACCCAATGCCGACAACACGGGAGAGTGACATGCTTTACAGGTTCAGCCGGTCTGTCAGCATTCTCATGTTTAACCGTATATACAGTAGTTAGAATCACACGCTGAGATTCCCCATCCCTGTTTTCAAAGTGAACCCTTGAGGCCTTTTCAACATAACAAAGGCCTAGTGTTGTCATGTTGTTGTCGGCTTATTATGACAACACCTTCTTGAACGAAAGTTTTTTTTTTTTTTTTTTTTTTTTCAGTCCTAATTGCAAAGGAGCATGCTGATCCTGCCTCTTTTAGTAAAAATGGTCTATCATTCAGGCCTGACGTCGAAATTTAAAAAAAAAAGTTTTCTAAATCATGACAATTTTCTGAAAGATTTGAGGCACATTTTAACGGTTTTTCAAAAATAGCAGACCTACAAGTTCATAGCGCGCCACCGAGCTTGTAGATCTGCTATTTTTCAATAGCTAAATTATAACAAAATGTTTAAACCACCAAAAGGGGTTCCCGCCCCAAAATGGGTTAAGAGTGAGACTTAGGTCAAAATAGACAAAAGACAATTATAATTCTAAGTCACATACTTTTGTGACTTAAGCCAATTTATTTTGTTGCCTAAAGTCAAGAGTAAAGTTAGGTAAATTGTCCTAAATCAGGCATATTGTATTCTATTTAATGCTATTATGTTACGTAACTGACAGACCGTGTTATTTTTTTATATTAATAGTCATACAATTACAATTTACAATTTAGGCATTTAGCAGACGCTCTTAATCCAGAGCGATTTACATTTAAGCAAGAACAAAAGCATGGGAATACATCACATAAAAGCATTTATCATGAATCATGCGTAAGCTAAGAAAGTAACAGTGGAATATCTATATAATGAAAATATACATACACTATACATATAAACTATACATATTTACTACTATGCTATACATATGTACTATGGCGTGCTATGACTATATACAATACAATTATAGTGCTGTCTACATAACATGCTATAAGTCTGTGTCAAATGCTATCTAAGCCAACAGAAATGCTATCTAAGGGGTCATAAATTGTTATAAACGTTCTTTTGGTGAAATTAAGACATATAAGTTTTGTTTTGGATCTGTTTTCTTTTTTCCTGAAAAGGGACTTTAATTTGTACTCGTTTGTCTGTACTGTAAATATTGGTACATATTGCATGGTTTTATTCTGCTAACAAACCTACAACATGCATTCGTCGTGGCGTTGTATCTTATAGGGCAGTGGTTCCCAAACCTTTGTCATGTCAAGGACCACCAAATTGACACTAATTAGCCCGAATTAATTGAAAATGCATGCGAAGAGAAGAGTTTTACGGCTCTAGCAGAGATTCTCAACCCGTTTAATTTCAAGGACCCCCAGTTTGACGTGCATTAATTAGTCTACGGACCCCCATTTAATGGCATCTCTCTCTCTCTTATTGTAAATGAAAGTTAATTTATTTAGTGTACAAATGGAAGTGTATACAAATGGAATGTTCCGTGTTCCATTTGTACACTCTCAGAGGCTGTCTTAAGAACCAGGTATTATTCCCTAACTTGAGTAAACTAAAGACCTGGAGGCGTGATCAATGCCATTTGGCTATTCTGAGTGGCCAAAGAGCATTGATCCAGGTCTCCCAGGTCTTTAGGTCTTTAGTTTACTCAAGTTAGGGAATAAGACCTGGCTGGTACTAAGTTAAGACACGCAAAATACAGCCCTGAGTTACAAACCCATAAGGGTCCATTTGGTTCCAACCTATCATTTAGCTGGGGACAGCCCTGGATCTGCCTCAAGGACCTCTGGGGGTCCCCGGACCCAACTTTGGGAACCGTACTGTTATAGGGGAAAGATTCACATATTAGACATCAATGAAAAACTTTATTTACAGGGCTAATATCTAGACATTCCATACATACATGGCAGCATATATGATGGTTGTAACCAACCAGTATAGTACAGTGTTAACCCTCTAACACCCGCATTAATTTCTACTTGCAAAAAATAGATTTCAACCTTACTACTACTAGGACTGACACTAAAACATATGTTAAAAAAAATAAAAAAATAAAGTTTGATGGAAAGTTTATAATAATTATATAATAATTATATAATAATATAAAAAAATCATAATTTACATTTGGGGGATATCTTTCACAATAATGAATAAAACATGTTCTAGACATTCTAATGATCACAAAAAAACATATATTACAATTATTTTACCTACTTTTATTAGGGTAAAGGTCAAAAGTCTTAGGTTAAAAAATGTTCAAAATCGCACAGAGTCCAGACATTTTTAATTTGTGTGAATTTCAGCCTCTGTGGGGGGTATTTATATGCAAATATCATGACCAATGTCATTGAAATGGCATTGCAATGAACATCACTGATGACATTTAGGTGAAAAAAGAACAGAAAAAAATTATAATAATTTAGTAATAAAATAAAATAAAATTGTTGCTAAAAAGCAACGCTGGGTGTTAGAGGGTTAAATATGGTTGATGCTGATGCATGAATAAATCCATGGTACGATAGAGCACGCGCGACGTCGACATGCATTCACATGCTGCCCTCTAGTGACAAACCCGTGTAAGTGCTACTTAATGCATCTGGAGTATAGACTGTAAAAACAATTGATCTGGAGCGAGATCTGCCAATGTTACAATTTACAATTACAGCAATTTAGGCATGAAGCAGACGCTCTTAATTCAGAGAAATTTACAGCAAACAAGAACAACACATGGTATTACATAAAAATACATAAAGAAATTGTCATCAACAATCATATAAGTAAGCTAAGAACCTAACATCCTTCAGTACAATATCTGTATAATGAAACTATGAGTATTCTTCATATGCAGACCGCGGCCATCTTACCATATAAGTCAATGGCAAGCTTGAATTATTCTCTTTCTAAGTGTTTGTTTCTTAAATATCCCCTGTATACATTATGAGTTACTTTGTGTCCTTGCAGGTGATTCCTTAGGTCATATTCACACCAGAGAGCTTTGCTGCGGTTAAAACGAATTCTGCTGTGCATTTTCAGAAAGTGCACTTCGTTTGGCAGGTGTGAAGGCTCATTCGAATCCTAATGCGTATCAAAGAACCGCATTATACTCCGAGCAAAAACGGGGGTTTCACTTCGATTCCAATCGCACTTGATTACGATTCGGTGCAGGTGTGAATGCAATCCGCAGTAAATAAAGGAAATGAAGCAAACAATGTGGCGGGTGAGGAGCTGAACACCGTTGGAGACGGAGAAGGCATATTTTACGCAGCGCAAAGATGTCCCGTTACTGTGGATAGACGTGGTCGAATGAGGAGACTGAAGCCCTGATCGAAATGAGGACGAGTACATTAATCAATTGCTAAGAAAACACATAAAAACACTGCAGTGTATTATAGCCTACAGAATATTCTGTCTGTCTGTCTGTGCGTGCCGTAAACATGGAGTGCTGTCACTGTGTGGGGACTAGTGGGGAGTAGGGACTTTCATCCTGATAAACTTGTAAACATTTTCCACTGCTCAGCGCTGTTTTATTTCAGACTGTTATTATTATTATTATTTCGACCTAATTTGTCTTAATTAATTTAGTGTTTAGTCAAATATAGCCTACTTTGAAATACAGGATAAAGAACAGTCACAATGCATGCACGTGTAACACCCAGGATTCAAACTCAGGCCTCCCGCGTTTAAGTCCAACATCTTATAACCACTAGACCAAAGGGATATCCCTATATGGACTGGGAGAGATATTAGACTTTTGAGGCCAGGCATCAGGCCTCACGGAATGTGATGATTTGATTGGCTGAGAGCACGGAATGTGACGTATATGATGATGTACAATAAGAGCATGTATATGATGATGTATATAAGAGCGCCCCTCACTTCATACGAGTGTGAATTTCTTTCACTTTTTGTGAATAAAATTGTGTTTAATATTCGGCAAGAAAAAAGTGCTGATATCATCACAACGCTGTGATGACATCATCACAGATGACTTGACGTCACAGACTGAACCCATGAAATACCAACGCTCCGACGCCAGGTACGCTGATCTTCCGCTGCTCACGACGACAACCATGCGTTGTGTTTCACGCTCGTAGGCCTGCTATGGAAAGCCCAGACCCTTTCATCTCGCCTCACGTCCCCTGGCCCAGCAAGCATCTCCGGAGCATACAGGATACAGGATATAGGATACATTCTAAGTTAAACAGCGGAGGTTTTCTACAGATTCGCATCGGCCGCATCGGTTCCTCGGCAAGCCGTACGGATCCGCCAGCACATCCCTAAGGGGCAGCCAGCCGGGCTTCTGTTAATCAACCCGACAAGATGGCGGAAGCGCGCCAGGCGGTGGCCTTCCAGTTCACCGTCTCGGGCGACGGCATCGACTGCACGATGAACAACGAGGCGCTGCGTCAGATCTACCTTTCGGGCGTCTACTCCTGGAAGAAGCGCTTCGTCCGCTTCCGCAACGGCCTGGTGACCGACGCCTACCCGGGCAGCCCCGCCGGCCTGGCGGCCGTGGTGGCGTGCTACATGTCCTGCTGCCGCTACCGCCGCGTGGCCGACCCCTCGCTGGGCCTGTGGGCCGCGCTGGGCCGGCGCCTGCCGGGCGCGGCGTCGTGGTGTCCCCGCGTGTCAGCGGACGTGCGGCGCACGCTGGGCGGGGCACTGGTGGGCGTCGGCCTGTGGGTGGGCGCGGTCCTGGCGGCGCGGACCGCCCTGCGCTGCATGCTCTCGTGGCACGGCTGGATCGACGCCCCGCACGGCGCCCCGCCGCCCTGGCGCACGCGCCTCTGGGTGCTGGCGGTGCGCCTGCTCTCGGGCGCCGCCGCCCCCATGCTGTACAGCTTCCAGACGTCGCTGCCGCGGCTGCCCGTGCCGGCCGTCAGCGACACCTGCCGCCGCTACCTGGAGTCGGTGCGCCCGCTGCTGGACGACGGCGAGTACGCGCGCATGGCGGCGCTGGCCGGCGACTTCGAGCGCGGCCTGGCGCCGCGGCTGCAGCGCTACCTGCGCCTCAAGGCCTGGTGGGCCAACAACTACGTGAGCGACTGGTGGGAGGAGTACGTGTACCTGCGCGGCCGCGGGCCCCTCATGGTCAACAGCAACTACTACGCCATGGACTTCCTGTACGTGTTCCCCACGCGCGTGCAGGCGGCGCGCGCAGGCAACGCCGTCCACGCCATCATGCTGTACCGCCGCGCGCTGGACCGCGCGGCGGTGGCGCCGCTCATGGTGCTGGGGGGCGCCGTGCCCACGTGCTCGGCACAGTACGAGCGCATGTTCAACACCACGCGCGTGCCGGGCGCCGAGGCCGACGCCGTGCAGCACGTGGCCGAGAGCCGCCACGTGGCCGTGTACCACCGCGGGCGCTACTTCCGCGTGACGCTCTTCTACGACGGGCGGCTGCTGCACCCGCGGGAGATGGAGCAGCAGATGGCCCGCATCCTGGCCGACGAGTCGCCGCCGGCCGATGGCGAGGAGCACCTGGCGGCGCTCACGGCCGGCGAGCGGGCGCCGTGGGCGGCAGCGCGCAGCGCCCACTTTGCGCGCGGCGTGAACCGCCGCTCGCTGGACGCCGTGGAGAAGGCGGCCTTCTTCGTGACGCTCGACGACACGGAGCAGCGCTTCGACGCCGGCGACCCCGTGCGCTCGCTCGACGCCTTCGCCAAGGCGCTGCTGCACGGCAAGTGCCACGACCGCTGGTTCGACAAGTCCTTCAACCTGGTGGTGTTCGCCAACGGCACCATGGGCCTCAACGCCGAGCACTCCTGGGCCGACGCGCCCGTGGTGGGCCACCTCTGGGAGCACGTGCTCTCGCTGGACCCCGGGCCCGGCGGGCTGGGCTACGCCGCGGACGGCCACTGCCGCGGCGAGCCCCACCCCGCGCTGCCGCCGCCCCAGCGCCTCCGCTGGGACCTGCACGCCGAGTGCCGCGAGGCCATCCGCGGCTCCCTGGCCGTGGCGCGGAGCCTGGCGGACGACGTGGACGCGCACGTCTTCCCCTTCGACGACTTCGGCAAGGGCCTCATCAAGCGCTGCCGCGTCAGCCCCGACGCCTTCGTGCAGATCGCCCTGCAGCTGGCGCACCGCCGCGACAAGGGCGCCTTCTGCCTGACGTACGAGTCGGCCATGACGCGCCTCTTCCTGGAGGGCCGCACCGAGACGGTGCGCTCCTGCACCGCCGAGACGTGCGCCTTCGTGCGCGCCATGGACGACGGCGACGACAACGACGCGGCGGCCTCCTGGCGCCTGGCGCTGCTGAGGCGCGCGGCCGAGAAGCACCAGGGCATGTACCGCGCGGCCATGACGGGCCGCGGCATCGACCGCCACCTCTTCTGCCTCTACGTGATCTCCAAGTACCTGGGCGCTGACTCGCCGTTCCTGCGCGAGGTGCTGTCGGAGCCGTGGCGGCTGTCCACCAGCCAGACGCCGCTGCAGCCCGAGACGCTGCGCAACCTGGCGACCCACCCCGAGTACGTGTCGCTGGGCGGCGGCTTCGGGCCCGTGGCGGACGACGGCTACGGCGTGTCGTACATCGTGGTGGGCGAGGACCTCATCAACTTCCACGTGTCCTCCAAGCACTCCAGCCCCGAGACCGACTCGCACCGCTTCGGCGCCAACATCCGCCGGGCCATGCTGGACATGAGGGACCTCTTCCAGCTCCACGACACGACCACGGAGACGGGACGTGATTGACGAGCTGTTCCCCCAGGCGAGGAGCCCCGCCTCCAGCCCACGGAGAGCTGCCCCCTGGGGCGAGGAGCCCCCGCCTTCAGCCCACAGAGACGGGAAGCCATCGAGATGTTGTAGGTGATAACCTCAGTCTTCTTGGCATTTAGCCTAAAGGCCAACCTTGGCATCACTCTAACTCCACTCTCGAGAGCAGGTCATCCAATGATCCCTGGATCGGCGGTTCGAGTCCCGGCTCCTCCTCCTGTCCACATGTGGAAGTGTCCTTGGGCAAGATACTGAACCCTACATTGCCTCCAATGAGTCGGTCGGTGTGAGCATTGCCACCGTTGGTGTGTGAATGTGGGAAGTGAGGACGCTGGCGTCGACTGTTCGCCGCTTCACCTCCCAACGTATGAATGAATGAACCATTGTAAAGCGCTTTGAGCACTTGGACAAACGCTATAAAAATGCAATTAATTATTCTGTTCAGGAGTTCCTGTGCTTGTCCCACACAGGTCCGTGCCTGGCGCCCTTCCACCGCCTGGCTTTTGCAATTACGTCATGTGCAGGCAGCCAAGTCTATGGACTTTTTAATGCTTGTTTAGAGCAGTTAAACAAACATTCACGAGTAGTGTGATTTACTTTACATCAACAGTAAACAAAGTCCCTTCACCAAAAATAGCAGATCTACACTCACTATACGCGTCACAACGTGACATGTTGTGAGCTTGTAGATCGGCTATTTTGGGGCAAATTGTTCCTCCCCAGAATAGGGATGCTAATCTGTGCAAGTGGTTAAATGTCAAGTAAAAAGGTTTTGTCCAAAATGGTAAGGGATATTGTCTCAAACACATGACAAAAGAAGGCTCCATCTGTCCTATCTGATTTTATTAAACTCACCAAAATTGCAGCTGTGCGAAATGCTTGAATTATCCTCTGTCTATCTGCAAAGTGTTTGTTTCATAAAAATCCAATGTAGACTGTTATGAGCTACTTCCTTGCAAGAACTAGAGAGAGAGGTGTGGGGGGGGGGGGGGGGGAGTTGCACCACTCAGTTCACACGGGTGTGATTTTTTTAAAGTATTGGACTTTGGAAGCAATTGTTTTTAGTAAAGCAACGTCCTGCTGCCTCCTGCATTATGTGCCAATTCACAAGGTGGTACACTGGGCTGTTGAGTGATATCCAACGAGCACTCCCAAACTCTGACACTAACGTGTGTCGTACATTTATAAATTATGGATAAGGGGTCAGGACAGATTTGGGGCAGGGGTCAGGATAAATTATATGGACTTAAATGTTTTTTTTTTCTCCGTCTCAACTCTCCATTATCCATTCTAAGTGCTTAGACTTCTTCTAAATGAAGTAAGTTTAACAATATACATTTAACATTTGGTCTCATTTCACGCATACTCCCAAGATCTAATAGGGGTCCATTTGGTTACGATGGACAACAGAGGTCCCGTGCTCCTCATACAGCTGCTTGCTGAGGCACATCTTCTGGAAGGTGGAGAGAGAGGCCAGGATGGACCCACCGATCCACACACCGTGTTTCCTCTCAGCATCCGCAACGACCTGGAGAGCAGCAGAGCAGGGAGAGGAAGACACTTTCAACAATCCATCCCGCAGTGTTCGTCAATTACGATGAAAAAGTGTTTGTTGGCTTTTTTTCACAGACGAAAACCAAAATAAGAATGTACTGTACCTATTATGTTCCCCTGGTTCTATGTTCCCTGAAATCGATGTTCCCCCGCTTACACGTTACAACCTGCTGACACCCCTAACACTAACCCACGCAGGGAACATTCTCCACTGCTCTCTGTTTCATGAGTCCCCCCCACCCCCCCCCCCCCCCCCCCCCTCCCATTTTCCCTCACTGTATATTGCATCTTTTCCCTTTTTTTTCTTCCCATATGATGAATTCCTGTTCTGTTCTTTACCTACAGAGAAATGTCTATTTGTATGTCTCTAAATGTTTGTATGTCTTTAAATGTTTTGATGAATTGAACAATGTGGACCCTGTTGTAAACAAGTGTAATGCTTAATTGGGTCGTCCACTCACAGTTGACAGTCTTTGTATTGAGTTTGTGCTTAAAATGTACTGTAAATTCTACAAACTGTTAAAGGTATTATGACATGATTTATAACATAATTTTAACAACATTAAAAGTCTTGGCCATGGTCCTTCAAACGTGTCTAAAAGGTTTGAACACTCAACTCCACTCCAGTATTTCTTGACACGAGTGTTTGTGCATGTGTAAAGTTCATCCTGAGAAGCCATGGAAAAACACATTATTTTAGCCTGTAGATGTCGGTAATTCCCCCTTTCCTGTCAACCCAAGATGCGCTTCTTTGACAACGTGGTAGGAACGTCGTCAAAAATAAAAGAGTCATCTAGGCCAGTTGGTATCCAGTGTAAGTTGGTATCCACAGCCAACAACAGAGCAGATTGATTTTTCTCTAGAAGCCATTATTAGTAAGTATTACAAAGAAACAAAGTCGCGGTCACAATGAGGAAGCGAGGGTAGGCACTAGGCAGGGAGCAGAGGGGAGGGGGCGGAGATTTAGCAGGGATCTACGTATATGCCTGCCGTCCAACCAGATGAGACATTTTTGCATAATTATTCACAAAAGTCCAGACAGCAGAGAATACACTGAATGTTCAAATTTCGTTTTTTTTTGGTGAAATTGATGTCAAGAAAAGCCAAAAAAGCCAAAAAATCTACAAAAATGTGTTTTAAATGTCACAATCCCTTTAATAAAGATTTCAATCAATCAATCAATGAGAGGGACATGCCGACTATAGACTTGTTTATGGTTGTGATGACGGGCTGACCGGGGCCCACCGGGGCCCACCGACGGCCTTGTTTATGGTTGTGATGACGGGCTGACCGGGGCTGACCGGGGCCCACCGGGGCCCACCGACGGCCGGCAATCTCCACCCCAGCCCCCGATGATGCTTTTCGACCCGGCCGCGCTGGAAAACCGAGTGACCTCCCCCCCATCCCTTATACCTATTCAGTTTTTCTCACTTGTACTGTAACACATAGACAGGTCTATCCTATTCATGGAGTCATGGGATTTTGTGTTGTGTAAGTATTGTACCTTTTTATTCATGGGCTTTTGATTAATGCTTGGACCCAATGTTTAATTCAATTAGCCCTTCGCTATAAGTCCCTCCCCAACTCGTCCTTGTGAAATATAGGCACGTTTCAGAGAGACAGGTCAAGCTGTCCTTCTCACCCATTGTTGATTATTTCAGAAGCAAAACCTTCAAAATGTCTTTAAAAATGTCATAGATTTAGTCAAACAGGCCTGCAGTAGGCTATGCACTGGGCAAATGTGCATGACATTATTTAAATAAAATAGAAATAGGAGGACATTACAGCGTAAATCTACTTTTAATGGCCGCCCGACAGGAGTTTTCATGTTGCACGAAAAGACTACGGTCATTAGTATTATTGCCATCACCTGGGTGGGTCAGTCTTTCCCGACATTAAGCCGTGTAAATGTTCAACAACACAGCCATGCAAAATAACGTTGACAGCTATGAGGTGGCCGAAAGCTTGACCTGCATAGCAGCAACATGCAGTTGCTAAACTATTTGGATTTGGCATTGGACATTTGGGGTGAGATTTAGCGAAGAGCTAATTGTGTCGATACATTAAACTCACTGACTATGCACAAAGTTTATTGTTTATTGTTTATAAGGATCCCCATTAGCTTTTGCCTTGACAAAAGCTAGTCTTCCTGGGGTCCGACACAGACAAACATTTAACATTTAACAAAGGCAATACTTACAATTGTTTACAAACACTAAACTCAAAATAAAACATAGTAAAAAATAAAAAAAATAATAAGAAATAAAAAACATAGGAGAAATTAAAAACAACATAGCCAAAATCCCTTTCAACAAATTATACATTAGAATTATTTTTTTCCCCCCAAGTTAACCCATTTTGGGCGGGAACCCATTTTAGTATTAGCATTATGTTATGCTTTAGCTATTGAAAAATAGCAGATCTACAAGCTCATAGCGCGCCACCGAGTGGCGCGTTATGAGCTTGTAGGTCTGCTATTTTTGAAAAATCGAAGACCACTGACATAGAAACATAGCTTTTTCAGAAAACTCTCAGGATGTAGAAGACATTTTTTAGAATCTGATCTCAGGTCAGAATGGGAAACTGTCAGGATGTAGAAGATCTTTTTTAGAATCTGATCTCAGGTCAGAATGGGGTTAAATAGCTATACATCCTCCTCGTACCTTGACCTTCACGGTGGAAGGAGCGAGAGCGGAGATCTCCTTCTGCAGGCGCTCAGCGAAGCCCGGTAACAGGGTGGTACCGCCACACAGCAGGACGTTTGCAAACAGGAGCTGACGGACGTCCACGCTGGTTATGCTCATGATGCTGTCGTAGGTCATCTGGTGGACGCCCACAGACTCCATACCTGAGCAGGAGAGACAGAGGTTATGCTCATGATGCTGTCGTAGGTCATCTGGTGGACGCCTACAGACTCCATACCTGAGCAGGAGAGACAGAGGTTACGCTCATGATGCTGTCGTAGGTCATCTGGTGGACGCCCACAGACTCCATACCTGAGCAGGAGAGAGACAGAGGTTACGCTCATGATGCTGTCGTAGGTCATCTGGTGGACGCCTACAGACTCCATACCTGAGCAGGAGAGACAGAGGTTACGCTCATGATGCTGTCGTAGGTCATCTGGTGGACGCCCACAGACTCCATACCTGAGCAGGAGAGACAGAGGTTATGCTCATGATGCTGTCGTAGGTCATCTGGTGGACGCCCACAGACTCCATACCTGAGCAGGAGAGAGACAGAGGTTACGCTCATGATGCTGTCGTAGGTCATCTGGTGGACGCCAACAGACTCCATACCTGAGCAGGAGAGAGACAGAGGTTACGCTCATGATGCTGTCGTAGGTCATCTGGTGGACGCCCACAGACTCCATACCTGAGCAGGAGAGAGACAGAGGTTATGCTCATGATGCTGTCGTAGGTCATCTGGTGGACGCCCACAGACTCCATACCTGAGCAGGAGAGAGACAGAGGTTACGCTCATGATGCTGTCGTAGGTCATCTGGTGGATGCCCACAGACTCCATACCTGAGCAGGAGAGAGACAGAGGTTACGCTCATGATGCTGTCGTAGGTCATCTGGTGGACGCCAACAGACTCCATACCTGAGCAGGAGAGAGACAGAGGTTACGCTCATGATGCTGTCGTAGGTCATCTGGTGGATGCCCACAGACTCCATACCTGAGCAGGAGAGAGACAGAGGTTATGCTCATGATGCTGTCGTAGGTCATCTGGTGGACGCCCACAGACTCCATACCTGGGAGAGACAGAGGTTACGCTCATGATGCTGTCGTAGGTCATCTGGTGGATGCCCACAGACTCCATACCTGAGCAGGAGAGAGACAGAGGTTATGCTCATGATGCTGTCGTAGGTCATCTGGTGGACGCCCACAGACTCCATACCTGAGCAGGAGAGACAGAGGTTCAACGTTGTCTGTATTTGTCTCCCTCCGGAGAAATGTGGAGATAGTCACAAGCTGCATATATAGATACACATTCAACAGAAGAAAATGAAAATAAAAGCACCAAGAAACAACAAGAACATAAAAAAAATCACACCCGTGTGAACTGAGTGGTGCAACTTCCCTCCTCCTCTCTCTCTCTCTCTCTCTCTCTCTCTCTCCATCTCTCTCTTTCTCTCATTAGCAGGCAACATTGCAGCACGTGCAGCACACTATCCCTCTCTCTGTTTCTGGCAAACAGCGCCCCCTACTGGTACTAATAGTCATTCTGGTGCTCATGGCCACATAGGTGAACCAATGGTGAACCAACACATGGGTGAACACGGACATTGCTGGTGGCTGCACCACTCAAAAACAGAGATATTGCACATTGCTTTGATAAAGTGCAACTAGTCAATAAAGTGCGTCTAGTCAGTTATTGTTGCTGCCATTTAGCAATTTCTGATTAAGCATTTTAATTGACAGAGGAACACACGAGTGCTTAAATATATTATACTCACAGCGTGGAGCCAGATGGCAGTATAGATCAATCGTACTCTCGGTTCAATACATGCAAGGGGTCGATAAGATAAGATAAGATAAGATAAGATAAGATGTTCCGAGCTTGTCTTATTACTGCTTGCTCGGGGGACGGACGGACGGACATCAGTGTTATTTTGGCAGCAAATTTCTATTTTAGTTTAGTCATAGTCTTTGGAAGTCTTTGTTTTAGTCACATTTTGTCACTTGGAATGTCTTAGTGTTAGTCTAGTTTTAGTCGACTAAATATCATAAGATTTTAGTCGACTAAAATGTATTTTGTCGCGCCTTGATGCCGTCGTAATGACTGATTTTACACTATTACACTATTTTCAGCATGAAACCAAGTGAAAAATGACTTGTCTTTTGTTTATACTGGTTCTGTTGTCCACTAGTCCCTTCCTAACATTTTAGTCTAGTTTGTATTTGTTGACGAAATTGTCAATATATTTAGTCTTATAGTTTTAGTCGTCATAGCTTGTTTTCATTTAGTTTCCGTTTAGTTTTCGCCAGTGAAAAAAGGTATAGTCGACGAGCAATGTTCGTCTATAGTTTTAGTCGACGAGAACAACACTGACGGACATATCTAACCCATTTTGGGGCGGGAACCCCTTTTGGTATTAGCATTATGTTATGCTTTAGCTATTGAAAAATAGCAGATCTAAAAGCTCATAGCGCGCCACCGAGTGGCGCGCTACGAGCTTGTAGGTCTGCTATTTTTGAAAAATCGACTTTATTTTAATTCGACGTGTACTAACCAATGATAGAGGGCCGGAAGAGGGCCTCAGCGCAGCGGAACCTCTCGTTGTCCACGGTGATCACCCGACCATCGGGCAGCTCGTAGCTCTTCTCCAGGGAGGAAGAGGAGGAGGAGGAGGAGGCAGCGCTCTGCATCTCCTGGTCAAAGTCCAGCGCCACGTAGGACACTTTCTCCTTCATCTGATACACCAGCTCACGCTCCGCTGTGGAGGAAGAGATTCATTAATATTTCATTATCTGATCAGATATTTCATTATCTGACATATTTTATTCGTAAAATAAATATTCATATAGCGGGGATATTTCATATATGATCAGATATCTGAAATGGGTCTGATTATGATTTAAAGACTAAATGTGTTTGTGAGATGGAGGGTGACTGATTTAAGCAGTCACACCTGGCCTGAGTCAAACTAGAACTGGACTCAGAGCTGGGCGTGGCTGCGCACCTGTTGTGCATCATGGACTTGATCAACAGACAACAGGATAAATCAGTCATCTCCACAAACACTCCTCTGTCCGGACAGTGGAGAGCTATCGCCTCTCCTGTGTAATGTGATATTATTGTGTATAATTCCCTGCAGCACATGAAGGAATAAAAAGACAAACTTAAGGAAGCTGCCCTGTGTTGTGTCCTTCCTTGCCCTGGGTAGTGACTAGTCGGTCACAGTGTTGTATCATGACCATTAAACATAGAAATTATTATACAAGCACATTTGAATCATACATTTAAAATAGACAGCATTAAAATAATAGAACAGTTAGAATAACTGAATAAAATGCGGCAACAAAATCATAAACGTCAGTAATAGACAGAGAACATTTAGCAATATTCATACTGTACATTCCTCCCAATCAAATGCTTTTCCTTTGCTCGCACGAAAAAACTTGACTTTACCATTATTATAAGAAAGTATAGTGCACGCACATGCACACGCACGCACGTGCATGCACGCACGCACGCACGCACGCATGCACGTACACACACACACACACACACACACACACACACACACACACACACACACACACACACACACACACACACACACACACACACACACACACACACACACACACACACACACGTGCGACTGTGGCTCAAGAGGTAGAGCAGGTCGTCCAATGATCCATGGGTCGGCGGTTCGAATCCCGGCTCCTCCTACATGTCGAAGTGTCCTTTGGGCAAAGACACTGAACCCCAAATTGCTCCCGATGTGCTGGTTGGTGCCTTGCATGGCTTCCGCCGCAATCAGTGTATGAATGTGTGTGTGAATGGGTGAATGTATAATGCACAATCTATGTAAAGCGCCTTGGATAAAGGCGCTACAGTATAAAAATGCACCATTTACACACAGCAAATGATCAAAGCATCAGTTCCCTGCACCACATGAGTCAGAATGGTACATACCAGCAGTGATTCCACAGCCTCTGTCATTGAGCAACTGCATCATATGATCAGTCACCTGAGAGCCAGCCAGGTCCAGCTTCTTGATGGCATGAGGCACCACCTTAGCGTCGTGGAACTGATTGACGGGCGCAGCGTGGCTCACACCATCGCCACAGTCAACCACAATACCTGGAGGAACAGAGGTCCATTATATAAACACACCATCGCCACAGTCAACCACAATACCTGGAGGAACAGAGGTCCATTATATAAACACACCATCGCCACAGTCAACCACAATACCTGGAGGAACAGAGGTCCATTATATAAACACACCATCGCCACAGTCAACCACAATACCTGGAGAAACAGAGGTCCATTATATAAACACACCATCGCCACAGTCAGCCACAATACCTGGAGAAGCAGAGGTCCATTATATAAACACACCATCGCCACAGTCAACCACAATACCTGGAGAAGCAGAGGTCCATTATAGAGACACACCATCAGCACAGTCAACCACAATACCTGGAGAAGCAGAGGTCCATTATATAAACACACCATCGCCACAGTCAACCACAATACCTGGAGAAGCAGAGGTCCATTATATAAACACACCATCGCCACAGTCAACCACAATACCTGGAGAAGCAGAGGTCCATTTAGTCACTGTCTTTACTTTATACTGTTCCCAAAAGAACATTATACAACAAACAGGTCGTTTCGAGGAAGCAATCTGATTGGTTGAAACAGCCTTCTATTCTAGCCGTGGTTCAAACGAGCACCACTGCACACCTATAATCAAAACAAAGAATTTCGCTGCTCTGTTCTCCCAGAGTGCAGCAAACTCGGTGGCTAGGATTAGTAGGCTAGCTAGTTTCTTGGGACATTTGTGGTCGTAGTGACTACATCTGTCATTAAAAAAATATGTTTTTTCAGGTTTCCAGCGTACAGCCCCTCTATTGTATATGCCCCTCCAGTGCTAGTACACCCCCTCTATATGCCCCGAATAGCACAGGCCGGGGCAAGGGCTGATCTTCCTGCCTAATGGCAGGTACACATACGAAGCTATAGTCTGCACAGGTGAAAAGCCACAGTGAAATCCACAGTTGTTCTGAGAGGGTACAAATGTGTGCTCTCTCTCTCTCTCTCTCTCTCTCTCTCTCTCTCTCTCTCTCTCTCTCTCTCTCTCTCTCTCTCTCTCTCACCAAGGTGCCGTCCAGACGCGTACCAGGCCAGTTCCACCTGGAGGGCCACATGCATGGCGGGGACGTTGAAGTTCTCAAACAGGATCTGGATCATGAATGAGAAACAATAAAGATAAATCTGACATAGGAGTGGGAGTGAACCTTGTATTTCGCTAAGCAATAACAGTGCAGAGGGACATTTTGCATATTTTGCGACATTCCGCATCCCGCATAAAATCACATAATACCGGCAAATTATGTCACACATTTTCCTTTGATGGTGCTGTTAGTACGCTCCAGCGGTAGCAGTTACCGGCTGATACCGACAATAAGCCGCTCCCGATCTAATTCTTTCGCATATTCCGCAACATTTCGTGCATATTTCGCATACAGTCACATACAATTCTGCATATTTCATCGCAAAATCAAGGACTTTAGCCCACGTTTTGTTCTGAAGCTGCGTCTATAGAGCGTCGCGGCCCAGGAAATTATTCTCCATTCATTTTCTCCATAGGCTTTTCAAAACGTAATTATTTAAAGACCTTTTAAGCGTCGTACGAAGCCAACTCTTGTCGTGAGAAATCATGACAACACACACAATATTTTGGACCAAACTAATAATTACAAAGAAGAAAAACACCAAAAATGTGTTGTAACCTGCCGTTTTTTCTACTTTCTAATTCTTTGTTTGGCCCGAGAATTTTAGTTTGTTGCCATGATTGGTCACGACAAGAGTTGGCTTTGTCTGCGGCGTAAACGTCTTTAAATAAATACTTTCTGAAAATGAACAGGGATTTCTTTCCGGGTCTCTCGAGGGGGCGGGACTGCAACGCTCTATAGAGGGGGTGGCAATTGTCATCCCGTGGAACCCCAAGCGACGCCCATGTGTGAATGGAAGAGACCGTGTTTGACCTTAATCACCTGGGTCATTTTCTCTCTGTTGACCTTGGGGTTGTGTGAATGGAAGAGACCGTGTTTGACCTTAATCACCTGGGTCATTTTCTCTCTGTTGACCTTGGGGTTGTGTGAATGGAAGAGACCGTGTTTGACCTTAATCACCTGGGTCATTTTCTCTCTGTTGACCTTGGGGTTGTGTGAATGGAAGAGACCGTGTTTGACCTTAATCACCTGGGTCATTTTCTCTCTGTTGACCTTGGGGTTGTGTGAATGGAAGAGACCGTGTTTGACCTTAATCACCTGGGTCATTTTCTCTCTGTTGACCTTGGGGTTGGAAGGAATGTCAGTCAGCAGAAGTGGACGCTCCTCAGAGGTCACACCAAGCTCTTCATAGACGTGGTTCCATATCTACACGGAATAAACAGGTTTCACACCAGATCTACACATTATAAACAGGTTTCACACCAGATCTACACGGAATAAACAGGTTAATGAGTTATAAATACTTTTAATTACACATTGTTAAGTGTTTGACAAAGGGGACGCGGGGTCGCATAAACAGAGTCTTTAAAATGGTACAGTGAGTTTTGAAAGAGATTTGTTTTCCAATAGAGATTTGGTCCAAGCACGCACGCACGCACGCACGCACGCACGCACACACACACACACACACACACACACACACACTAAGGCTGTCCCCAAACATTCAAGGTTCGAATGTTCGCTCGTTAGGGTTGGCACACTTAATTAATGGGTTTGATCCATTGGTTTTTTTTATAAATTTTTTTTTATAAAACAAATAAATTAAATAAAATCCTTTTTTATTAACTCGAAAATATATCTCGGCGAGAATGTGATATATGTTAAAAAGTAAGTTTCTCGTGCATTCCTGTCAGAAGTTATGTCTATCTCCTTGTTGTGCTGTCCCTCTCCAAAATCCCCTGTGCACATTCATTTGGTGATGGGCCTGCAGCCAATCAGCAACAAACACACACACACACACACACACACACACACACACACACACACACACACACACACACACACGTTTTCTCAATGCCAATAAAGCTCCTTTGAATTGAAAAAAAGTGTGGTGACTGCGTGTGATTGGCCTAATTAACGTTTAGGAGGAGTCAGGCTGCTGATTGGCTCCTGTGATGGCCTCAACTATATAAAGCTGTGTGGAAGCAGCATTCTGATGTATTCTTCCTGGTTTGTGTTTGGTCTTTCTGTAGCAAGAAGTTATACACCGTCTGTCTGTCTGTAAGAAGTTACACACCGTCTGTCTGTAGCAAGAAGGTAACTACATGTTAAACTTAAACCTTTAGCTTTGTTTGAAATTATTCTGTTTGGGGAACTTGCTCTGTGAATGAATGCCACTGAGGAGTTATGTTTTATAACAAGAGTTAAGGTAACTGTTCCAATATGGCTCATACAGTGTCTTTGACTGGCATTCAAACTCTTCAGACAGTGGACAGGGTCCATTTGGTTCCATTTGTACACCGAGAGCTGTAAGGTTCCATTTGTACACTGAGAGCTGTAAGGGTCCATTTGGTTCCATTTGTACACAGAGAGCTGTAAGGGTCCATTTGGTTTCATTTGTACACTGAGAGCTGTAAGGGTCCATTTGGTTCCATTTGTACACTGAGAGCTGTAAGGGTCCATTTGGTTCCATTTGTACACTGAGAGCTGTAAGGGTCCATTTGGTTCCATTTGTACACTTGAGAGCTGTAAGGGTCCATTTGGTTAAACATGCTAACACTTCATCTTTAATATAAAATTGGTATTGTCACAAACGCACAATACAATGTTGGGCTTAAACTTAATTCAAAGCTGAAGGGAAAACGTATTTCAAAAGTTGGAAGGGGGGGGGGGGATTTATATATTAAAGTAAGCTTTGGGGAGGGATGTTAAGTTGTAAAATGTGGGTTGTGGGGGCTGACAAGGCTATACAGCCACATGTGTTTTCTAATGTGACGTAGGCCTACATAACACTAATGACACTTATCTTTTCTCTTTATGTAATTCCAGAATATGAAGAAGAGTCCCGAGACCAGTGGTGTAGGCAGCACCAAGCCCTGGACCCTGAGACGAGCCATCTCCGTGGGCCCCGCAGCCCCACCAATTTAGGCTTCCGAGGACCCCCACCCTGGAGCCCATGTGAAGTGTTCCAGACCGATGCCTCCCTGCACAAGACATTGAGGTAGGAACTGTACGCTAGCTGCTGCTGCTGCTGTGAAGAGCTGCTTGCTGCGCAGTGAGTAGAACTCTTGTTTATTGTCCTTTGCTGTCGCTTGTGTGGTTCTGCAGGGTACTGATGGTGTTGCTCTCGTTTGCGTTCCGGCTTCCTGCAGTTGCGTTGCGTCGGGCTGCCTGCTGTTGCGCTCGTTTGCGTTGCGTCCTTTGCATCGACTGCCACAATTTCGTCCGGTTCCGTCATTTCACCTAACTTGTGGACACCGCCTGTCATCTGCAGAAGAACGTGATGGTTCACGGTAAGTATCTGTTTTTGTATTCTTTGCTGCTGGTAGGGTAGGGCTGGTAGGGTAGGGCTCCTATCCTAGGGTAGGTTTTTGCGTTGCATCGCAAACTAAGCACTTTGGCACAGGCATGGAGCTCCTGGTTTACTGGGATGGGGTTCGATTCCCTGCTGCGCCCTGCTGATTACATTTAATCTGTTAAACGGGCATCCTTTTGCACAATAGAGTGTCGCAGTCCCTCGACTGCGACACTTTTTTTTCTTTTTTAGAAGAACAAAACGTGTTGGCCCTTTTTTGTTTGGCCCGAAAAATTGTGTTTGTCATGATTGGTCCGAATGTTCACTGGAAAATTCCTGCTGAAGTTCCAGTCCTAAAATAAGGGCTAGGGTACAGCCTTAAAACACACACACACACACACACACACCTTCTCCATGTCATCCCAGTTGGTGATGACGCCTCGTTCTATGGGATATGTGAGGCTGAGGATCCCCCTCTCTGACTGGGCCTCATCTCCTACATAACTGTCCTTCTGACCGCTCACTCCCTGAGGAGAGAAACAGGGTCAACACCATCACTCTGTCCGTCTGACTGCTCACTCCCTGAGGAGACAAAAACAAGGTCAACACCATCACTCTGTCCTTCTGACCGCTCACTCCCTGAGGAGAGAAACACGGTCAACACCATCACTCTGTCCTTCTGACTGCTCACTCCCTGAGGAGACAAAAACAAGGTCAACACCATCACTCTGTCCTTCTGACCGCTCACTCCCTGAGGAGAGAAACAAGGTCAACACCATCACTCTAAAGTAGAGGTTTTCAACCCTTTTCATCATCATTTGAGCCACAGACTACGATTAGATGAGATTTTGACTCTCAGACCCCAAATAGTTTTGTTGTCGTTGGATAATGAGTTTGCAACCTTAATCCAGTCGGACCTTTGCTATGTCTAACCAAAGTATGCCTCCCGTTGGTACCATAGGAGAGATAAATGTTTGATCACAGTAACAAATTGTTCTACACATTATCTAATTGTGTATACACGTCTTGTAAATTAAGCTATGCGGGTGTTTAACAATAATTTAACTCGACAGTTAAAGATCTACAAGCATCCATTTGGTTACCAATTAACTCTCCACCATTTAGCTGGGGACCACCTGCAACCTCCTCAAGGACCACTGGTTGAGAACCACTGCTCTAAAGACATGAACACAATTAAAACACAACCAGAGGCGTAAAGTCATTTCAGAAAGAAATTGGGGGGTGGCACAACATAAGTTAACACTTAAGCCCCCACTTCTAAAACAGCAAAAATAGTGGATCTACAAGCTCTCTGCACGCTAAATCAGTCAAGCTAAATCTAGCTAAATCTAAAATGACCTTAGGGAGGGATACCACGTTGAAAGTGGCTAATACATGTATGGTTGCAATTAGAGATGTCCCGATACTGTCTCTGTATATCATACCGGGTCATATCGGTATCGGCGAACATGCCAGTCTAACCACCGATCCGACACAGGGCTAAGGGGTTGACACTATGGCAGGTAAATAAAATGTTGGGACATGTGGAGTTTGCTTTCGAGCTGCCCAAACTGCAAGTGCACATTAGAGTGAGGAGTCTGCTATAAACAACATGAGATAAAATAAGTATTTATTTAATTTTTTATGATAAATATTATTCTCAGGTATCAGTATTCGGTGTCGGTGTCGGCTAACACAGAAATCATGTTATCGGGATCGGATCGGGGATGAAAACATCGGGGCATCCCTCGTTGCAATACAATAAAACGCACGTCACATGTAGATGGACCGGCAATCGTTTGCGACGAAATAAACAATATTGCATAAAATAAGTGAATTGCGGCATGCGAGCACGCCACGGTTATGAACCTGGTCTCTGGGCCGACCAACGACGGAGGGGAAGACGGTACGAGGTGCATCGTCTCCAGCAAACCCTGCCTTGGACGTCCTGGAGCCGTTGTCAATCACCAGGGCAGCGATGTCATCATCATCCATGATACTTCTATAGAGGGTATACGCACGTGACATCATCAAGTTATGCAGGAACGCCTACTGAGTGGCAAAAAAAAAAACGTCTTTCTGGCTTTGACAACCCATCTGATCGCATTAAACGACGTTAAACAATGTTAAAGTCACTTTGCCTGTCGCTTTGCCACTCGATTTGCCACTCACTTTATGCATGCGCATACCCTCTATTGCACCTAAAGGATTGTTGGTATTCATGAGTGTGCAAAACAGGACTGTTGGGAGGAAACCACATACCGTAAACTACATTTTTGAGGTTTTTGATTATTATTATTATTATTATTATTGCATAAATCAGTGCCATTGAACACCCTTTAAGTCTGTGTGTTGTTGGTTAAAACAATATGGAACCAATATTAATGAAAAGTTGTAAAAAGTGCTTCGGACAAAAACCTCTCAACTCCATTGGACCCTCAAACTGTCTGCTAAAACAGCCAACTCCACCACCTCTTCCCCTCACCGTTACTTATTTCATTATGTGATTTGAACTAGAACGTTTCAGGTAGGGCAACACCAGAGCCTCAGAGTTAGACAGAGTTACGACAACTCCGTTCACTTCATGGGGCCAGTCTTCTATAGACTATCTATTGGCAAAGAGCATAGTGAACAGTGACAAAGTCCTGGACCGGAAGTTGGCAGAATGCCCTGGACTCAGGCAACAGCCCAGTTTTAATGATCTTAAATCCAATTTACAATTACAATTTACAATGTAGGCATTTAGCAGACGCTCTTAATCCAGAGCGACTTACATTTAAGCAAGAACAAAAGCATGGGAATACATCACATAAAAGCATTTATCATGAAACATGCGTAAGCTAAGAAGGTAACAGTGGAATATATATATGGTGAAACTATACATACACTATACATAATAAACTATACATATTCACTACTATGCTATACATATGTACTATGGCGTGCTATGACTATATACAATACAATTATAGTGCTGTCTACATAACATGCTATAAGTCTGTGTCAAATGCTATCTAAGCCAACAGAAATGCTATCTATTAAATCCCTTTATTTTAGATCGTTTTTTAGTAACAGTACAACATAAACATTACAGAGACTTCAGTTGTCACTGTACAATACTTATAGTTACAATACTTCGACATAGTTGTCATGTTGCACGCATGCCTAAAATAGCTCTTATTTGCGCCGCCCTCGTTGAAAACAATGCATTGTTCTTCTGACCCCTCAATGTCGTATAACTCTGTCTTACTCTATGGCTCTGGGCAACACTATATCCTCTCTACACACACTCACACAGGCCGGCATGACTCATGAGTCATGACTGAGTCATGACTCATGAGTCATGACTGAGTCATGACTCAGTCATGACTCATGAGTCATGACTGAGTCATGACTCAGTCATGACTCATGAGTCATGACTGAGTCATGTATGTTAGTTCCAAAGGGTGGATTCATGCAGGTGTGTTTGCTTTGTATGATGTGCAGTAAAGATAAGATACTTCAGGCAGTATAAGAGCAATGACAATGAGACACAGGCGAGGCTCAGGAAAGAGTCCAGAACCAACCATGAAATAAAAATTACAAAAGGTTTTACAAATGTTCAAAAATACATTGAATAAGATAAGGTATAGGTAAGTGCTCTGGATCACTGAATGAGAGAATGAGTGAACATATTATACAGTACAGAATGTTTAACTTTTTAAAACATACTTACATTGTTATTACAGGTAAATCTTCTTGCATGTACTCCGTCTGTTGCACAATTCAAACTCTGTCAAGCTCTGCTTGTTGTCCCGCCCCCCTCTCTTACCCCATGGTTACTGTTGCTATGTTAGAGAAGAAAAACAATCCTCTTCTGACATCGCACGTGCGTGCATGTGCGTGCGTGCATGTGCGTGCGTGCATGTGTGGGGGGCATATCTCTATAGTTCAAATAGCCGATCTATAAGTCCACAACGTGGAGATCGGCTATAGTTGGGACAATATAAAATGTTTTTTTCAAGACGTTTATAGAGATAAGGGGTAAGGGCACTGGGGGAAATAAATAAAACTGACTCCAGTGTGTTTTATATATAAATAGAGCTGGTCACTGAGCTCTCATTGACTCCAGTGTGTTTTATATATAAATAGAGCTGGTCACTGAGCTCTCATTGACTCCAGTGTATTTTATATATAAATAGAGCTGGTCACTGAGCTCTCATTGACTCCAGTGTATTTTATATATAAATAGAGCTGGTCACTGAGCTCTCATTGACTCCAGTGTGTTTTATATATAAATAGAGCTGGTCACTGAGCTCTCATTGACTCCAGTGTATTTTATATATAAATAGAGCTGGTCACTGAGCTCTCATTGACTCCAGTGTGTTTTATATGTAACCTGGCAAATAGGGCACAGGACACAGACATATATGCCTGTAGTTCTATGTAAATCCACCAGGTGACACTGTCACTTTAAGAGTGCCATGTTCTGGGGGTCAAGGGTTACACTGAAAAACGTCTTGAATAATAAGAAGCAACCTGTATTTGTGGGGATTCTTTGAGAAGATCTTGATGGTAAAAATGCAATACTTGCATTGTATATTTTCAGATACAAATGTAAACACATTCTTGATGCAGTATAGTATGAGTGTATTTCCAGATGATTAAGAATACATGTTGTTGATGGTTGCAGATTGTAAACAAGAGGTGAAAGCTGAACTAGCTATTATATCAACTTGGTTGATATGAGTTGTTGTGTCTTTGTACTGTAAGTACTGCTTCTTTGTATTTCTATTTCTAATTCTACATTAAGTCAATTGTAAGGTTCATCTCTTTATAGAGGTTACTATAATGTTGTGAATGTAATGTGTTTCTCAGTGGAAAAGGGTGAAGCTTGGGAGACCATTGTTTGCTCAGTGTGTGAGTTGGCCATTCCTCATACACTGTTTGTGGTGAGTTTTAGGTTTAACTCACAATTAATGTCATTTTATTTGTTTCATTGAAATGGAATATCTCATTTCATTGTGGTATCTTTCCTATTTGTTTTATTCTAGATAGTTCCACTACCGTATTTTGTTTAGATTTATTTTATGTTACAGGCTTGCATGCCATATTTGCCAAACTGTGGCATTCTTTACACCAACCAACACCAACTTCTTGGGAAATAAAGAACCCCAATATATGTCTGTGTCCTGTGCCCTATTTGCCAGGTTACACATTTTGGTACCAGGAGTGGGGTTTCTGATAGTTGGTGGCCCTGATAACAATTGGGCTCTTATAGTAAACGTACGGTACATAAAATACGGTAGTGGTGAAGAGGTGGAGGACGTCTGTGCGGGAGGTTCAGCGACCAGAGCCAGGATCCGGGTGACACCGATGACCAGAGGAGAAGACGTATCCGCATAACTTACAGCTGCTTTTTGTTTTTTTGGGTGTTCAGAGACTGTTAAGTATTTTAATAATAACTGAAACTGTTCACAATGTCTGGGGATGAAGAAGATGTGCATAATGTGATTCCTGGGCCCGCAGCCCTGGGAGCCGTGGGGGGAGTTGCGGCAGACAGTATGGATGCCCTTAGAGCTCAAGTGCTGGAACTAAACAGGAAACATGATCAAGCTTTAGCTACTATCGCTGCCCTAGGTAATGAGCCCAGACGATCATATGTATATGTACCTAGAGAACGCACTATTCAGCCTTTTAGTGGGGATATAATCAAAGATGGTCGCTCTGTTGATGAATTCATAGAAGAGGTCGAACGTGTGATTAGGGCCAGAGATCAGACCCCTGCTGACCAGGTAGACTTTGTGCTATCACTTCTAAAGAGTCCAGCCATAGAGGAAGTGCGTTTACGTATGGGTGGGGATTCTGGCCCAACAAGTGACATCTTTAGGTATCTCCGACAGGCCTTTGGAGAGAAGCGCAGTACTTCCCAGTTATTACAAGCTTTCTATGGTCGTAAACAAAGAGAGGGAGAAGACTTGCGTAATTTTTCACATGCTCTCTCACAAATGCTCAGCTCAGTAATGAAGCAGTCACCTACTGCCGTAGCTGATGAGAAGCGGGCAATACGAGACCAGTTCATGGAGGGGGTTAGCGATTTGTCTCTGAGGAGGGAACTACGGAAGTTTATCAGAGATAAACCAGATGCTACTTTCATTGAAGTGCGTGATGAGGCCATCATGTGGTCAGTAGAGGATAAGCCCTGTGCACCTAAAACAGTCAAAAGCAGTGCAGTGACATGTGATTACACGGAGGAGTTGACTCATTGCTCTACTATTGATGCTCAAAAGAAAAGGCCTGTTACTTTAGAAGATGTATTAAAAGTAGTGTCTGAACAGGGTAAAGCGATTGGAGAATTGAGAAGTGCAGTAAGGGATCTTACTGTACAGGGTGAAAAGAGCCACAACCGAGATGAAAGCAAACCTAAGGTCAGACCTAGGTTCACAGATGACGGGGAGCCTATCTGCTTCAAGTGTAGGGGGGTGGGGCACATAGCCCGACACTGTACGCAGAGACCCAGTGCACCATCAGGTTCCCCTACAGCACAGGGAAACGAGAGCCCTCGGTTGCTTTGAGCCAAGCAATACGAGGAAAGTCCATAGGCTCAAGTAAACCTGACCATGATCGTGACAAAATACTGGAACGTGCTGTTGGTAAATGTCATACCGTTGATGTAAAAATTGGAAGTGTTAGTGTGACATGTTTGGTGGACACAGGTAGCCAAGTTAGCACTATCAGTGAGGGGTTCTTCAGGGAGCATTTATCAGGAGAAGATGATGATATGCTTTCGACAACAGGATGGCTCAAGATAACTGCAGCTAACGGGTTGGGAATACCCTACTTGGGTTATATTGAGTTGGAGATGGAGGCGATGGCGATGACAATTCCGGACTGTGGTTTTCTAGTAGTGAAGGAGCCTGAAGACTCTCGTTCCTCTGTTCCGGGCCTCCTGGGCATGAATATACTTAGCAGGTGCAAACAGCTGGTGTACGCTCAGTTCGATACCACCCTGTGTGGCAAGCTGGATTCTGATTGGAGGGAGATATTTCAGCAGATGCATAAAGTGGACCTCAATGACAAGTCATCTATGGGGCGTGTAGCAGGTCGAGATGCTGTTTATATCCCTGCCACAACGGTTGCTACCATCTCAGCGAAAGGTCTCAGAGATGTTGGGGATGGTGTTATAATGCTGTTGGAACCTGTAAATGTAGCCTTGCCGAGTGGCCTTATTGTCATGCCCACACTAGTGTCCACCCACAGCCCTCTGTTTCAGGTCCAAGTCATCAACCTTTCCCAGGAAGATGTTTGGCTTCAACCAAGGACCAAATTAGGCATGCTGGTCCCCGTGAAGTGTGTGGAAAATAGCCAAGGGTGTGAGGTTAATTTTCAACGAGTATCAGCTAAGGTGGAACAGATAACTGTCAATAAAAAAGCACTGCAGCTGTCTGATAGCAGCTTACAACATCTACTGGACAAACTTGATATGGGTGGCACTGTTGAACAACAAGCTGAGTTGGGTGCTTTACTGACCAGTTATTCTGAAGTCTTTGCCCTTGGGGATGATGATCTTGGGTATACTGACAAGGTTCAGCACGAGATACATTTAACGGATGACAGGCCAGTTACACAACCATACCGCCGCATTCCACCGACTCAGTACAGTGAAGTTAAGGAGCATATCACCCAGCTTTTGAAGAAGGGAATTATTCAGGAGAGCTCTAGCAGTTACGCAGCGCCTATTGTCTTGGTCAGGAAGGCTGATGGAAGTCTTAGACTGTGTGTAGACTATAGAAGACTTAATGCGAAGACCAAGCGCGATGCTTTTCCCTTACCTCGTATCGATGAAAGCTTTGATGCTCTGTGTGGGGCGAGGTTCTTCTCAACAATTGATCTGGCCAGTGGGTATCATCAAGTGGCCATGCATAAAGATGACCGGCAGAAGACAGCATTTACCACTCCCTTTGGGTTATTCGAGTATCTGAGGATGCCATTTGGAGTATGTAATGGCCCCGCTACATTCCAAAGACTTATGCAGGCCACCATGAATGACTTAGTGTTCCAGATCCTGCTAGTGTATCTTGATGACATCCTGCTTTACTCTCAGACTTTTCAAGATCATCTAGAGAGGCTGGAGACGGTGTTGAAGCGACTGAAAGAGACTGGGTTAAAAGTGAAGCTGGAAAAGTGCCATTTTTTACAGCCAGAGGTGCGCTTTCTGGGTCATCAGATCTCAGCAGACGGCATAGGTACAGACCCAGACAAGATAGCGGCAGTTAGACAGTGGAGTGTACCCAGCACTGTCAAGGAGCTTAGATCATTTTTAGGCCTCTGTAGCTACTATAGAAGATTCTTAGAAGGTTTCTCCAAGCTTGCTGGTCCTCTTCATGATCTCGTAAATTATTGCCTCCAGGAAGGCAGTCCTGCAAGATCAAAGCAGCTGTTCAACAATTCATGGACATCAGAGTGTCAGAATGCATTTGAGCAGTTGAAGGAAAGACTGACCAGTGCCCCGCTGTTAGGCTATGCTGATTTTACTTGTCCCTTTATAGTGGAAACAGATGCCAGTGGCCTTGGTTTAGGCGCTATCCTCTCCCAGCAGCAAGGGGATAGGAAAAGAGTGATTGCTTATGCTAGCAGGAGGCTTCGCAATGCTGAGAAGAATGACCGTAACTATAGTAGCATGAAGTTGGAGCTCCTTGCTCTCAAGTGGGCTGTGTCGGAAAAGTTTAGAGGCTATCTCCTTGGATCCAAATGCACAGTGATCACCGATAACAACCCTTTATGTCACCTATCTACAGCAAAGTTGGGAGCCATAGAGCAGAGATGGGTGGCTCAGTTATCCGTCTTTGACTTTGAAGTTAAGTACCGTCCAGGACGGTGCAATGCTGCGGCCGATGCCCTCTCTAGGCAGCCGTTAGCAGGGGAGCCCAAACCTGACCTTGATGATGCTGAATATGATGATTGTGTGACCATTTGCAATGTAATTAATAAAGGCACACCGTTAGAGCCAGCTCTAGCAACAGCGGGGATGAATTGCTACATATAAATAGAGCTGCAGGTCACTGAGCTCTCATTGACTCCAGTGTATTTTATATATAAATAGAGCTGGTCACTGAGCTCTCAGCCTCTCATTGGGCCTGATTCTTCAACGCGCTTCCGCTTATATATTGACGTGACGCTAGCGGAAAGGCATTTACGTGGATTTCCCACATTAATTTGGAATTCATGGAAATGGCCGTGAACTTGACGCTGCCTTTGGTTCGTCGGTAACTCCGCTAAATCCTCCGCCACCTCTTTAGGTGGCGGAGAAATTTGCGGAAGCATACACTTGCATATAGATTTATTCAGAAGGCTTTAGTCTTCATGCTGAATCAATAAATAGTCCCCAAATCTCAGATAAAATATGTAGGCATGTGTCCCCAACATATTGGTCGATCAGCACATAAAAAAACGATATATATATCACTCATTCTTGAGATGAGGGACAAAAGTGGAAAAAACATGTCCCACACATAAGAGCCTTATTATTGTTAAGAATAAATTAATTTAATAAAAATAAAAGCACTTGCAAAGTTAAATGTAATACAGTTGTGTATTATTATGCCATTAATTTCATTATAATTGTTTTCATATGCCATCTGAATTAGTTAAAAGCAGGCACTGTACCCAAAAACGCCTGTATTTAGCCTGTCCCCAGCAAGTGGTCATAATTTCAAACTGCTAAAAAAGTGTCTAATACTGTCACAATCACATAAATATACATACTAAATTAAAGTAGATTGTCAACAACATAGCAAACAATATACACAATAATTTTAATTTATATTTTCCATTAGATATCTCATATCAAATGTGTGTCCCACGTCTCCTGTCAACTCCGTCAGGTTTTTTAAAAGTCTTAAATTAATCAGAAAATATTGTCGACAGATTTAGCCTGAAGACTCCTTTTCCAAGTCCCGTTTGTATTTGTTGCAACAGTGGAGCACCTGGTCTGACAAGCATTCAATTGTTTGATATTTTAAACAAACAATGTTGATATCAGGGTGGTCACAGCTTTTACATGTCAACTCCGTCAGGACATTATTATGATCTTTGTTAAAGAATTCCAAAATAATGTTTATTATAAAAGTTTAGGGTTAGGTTTAGCTAACAAATGAAGCAAAAACAAAATGGCTACATTGTACTACAGAGGGTTAAGATGAAAACAAATGACATTTTGTCAACTCCGTCAGACGTCAACTCCGTCAGGTTTTGTGTCTGACGGAGTTGACATGTATCTGACGGAGTTGACAAAAGTGTTCCTAAAACAATAAAATTATAGTTTTTGAATAATGGGACGTATTCTAATTCGGCACACAGTTAGAGCATGCCTTAAGGAACATTTTTGGCTATAGGGCCATCACAGATTTGTCTCGTGGTGACCATGGCAGCCATTTTCCAAAATTGCCACCACCTGATGTTATTTTACAATAACTCAAGTTCTACACCACCTAGGATCTTGATTCTGGTGACTAAGACTACATTTTCAAGGATGAGGGATACAGTGGTACAATTTAGATTTTCCCTGTGACCATGGCAGCCATATTTCAAAATGGCCGCCACCTGCTGTTATTTTACAATAACTCAAGTTCTACACCATCTAGGATCTTGATTCTGGTGACTAATCATACATTTTCAAGGATGTGGGATACATTGGTACTATTTAGATTTGTCCTGTGACTATGGCAGCAATTGTTTTTCAAAATGGCCGCCACCTGCTGTTATTTTACAATAACTCAAGTTTTAGACCACCTAGGATCTTGATTCTGGCGACTAATAATACATTTTAAAAGATGAGGAATACAGTGGTACTATTTAGATTTGTCCTGTGACCATGGCAGCCATTGTTTTTCAAAATGACCACCAACCTGCTGTTATTTTACCAATAACTCAAGTTTTAGACCACCAAGGATCTTGATTCTGGTGACTAATCATTACATTTTCAAGGATGAACTTTCTCTGGGAGGGGTCAGGGCTTATTTCAGGTGCAGGTTGAGTTGCTACTGACAGGACATTAAAAGGAGGTGGGCTTTCTGGCCTTTGACTTGTCCCTTTCAGGTACAGACGCACAGTTTGACTTCACTGGCCACTGCAGTGTGGCGTTGATCTTGGTGGCCTCCTGCCAGTGTTTCTCCATCCTTCTCATGACCTCTGTGTTCTGGGGCTCTGTTATAGTTAACTTACATTGTCTTGGCTGGAGATTGCTTTCCTGCAGGGTCCAGCCCAGTCTTGTGCAGATGGCTGCTGGCCCACCTGGAGGCCCCAAACTCACTTGTTCGGTTGGTGTGATTAGGTGGGGTGGTCTTCCCCAATCAGGATGAAGGGTTTAACCCTTTCAAACGGCAGTCTGGCCAAGTGTCTGTATTTAGTTGTGAGGCTAGATACAGGTTACGATTTCTCACCCAGCCCCAGGTGACTTGAGGTGAAGGCTCCTTTGATTTGGTAACATTGCTTTGGTTGACATGCTGGGGACACAGAACGACACTGATGCCTTCAGTGTCTGCACATCCTGCCTGATAGTCCTGAAGGCAGATCTTCTGTCTTCAGTCTTTCGCTCACTGTTCACTGCTCAATGTTCACCTCAAGCAGGTCTTCAAGGTGTTTGCCTTTGCACAGGCTATATGGCTAGGACTCGTGCTTCAACCACTCAGAGAACTCCAACATGGTGTTGGTTGCTCCTGGGCCGCAGAGCATTGTGCGGCAGAATTCAGCTCTCATCTCTGGTGGCAGCTTGTTGAGGAGTCGTGCAACATGTGAGCCGCATCTAAGTTCTGTGTCTCCCTCTGGGCCTAGGGTAGACACTTGCTATTTTCCGTAACACTAATTGGTGGGGCTGTCCAAACTTGTTGTTTAGTTGTCAATCGGGTCTCTGTTGGTGAAGTCGGGTCTAGGTGGTCTAGAAGATGAGTTAGTCAGGGGATATTAATACAATCTGGTAATACATTCCTTATCAAGAATTTTCTTCACCAATGTGTTTGGAAGGGTGTCTACTAACATATCCCACATTGCTTTATATTCAACCACCCTAGGGGAACTTTTGACAGCTGCTGAAAGTTGGGGTACCATCAACAACCTATATAAGGCAAAATGTTCATTATGCTTTAAGTAGCATGTGACATGTCAAACTAGGGAGTTTTCATGATTCTGAATGCATTCCAAACATTAGCTATGCACGAAGAACACTCCTTGGGCTGAAAACGGCCATAGCCGTCATCACAAAATGAGGTCAGCACATTTGGGCAAGTGGATATATGGCCGAATTTAGCCCAAGGGGTTTGACCCCTAGTTTGGCCATAGACTCCCTAGTTTGGCCATAGCCACTTGGTATGGTACCCAACTTTCAGCAGCTGTCAAAAATGTTCAATAGAAACCAATGTGGGATATGTTAGTAGACACCTTTACAAACACATTGGTGAAAAAATTATTGGTAAGAAATGTATTCACAGATTTAACATTATTCTGATAATATTCCCTGACTAAATTGGTAAAATAATAGCAGGTCCACCATTTTTGAAAATGGCTGCCATTGTCACAGGATAAATCTAAATAGTACAACTGTATTCCTCCTCCTTGAAAATGTAGGATTAGTCACCAGAATCAAGATCCTAGGTGGTGTAGAACTTGAGTTATTGGGAAATAACAGAAAGTTGGCGGCCATTTTGAAAAATGTCTACCATGGTCACAGGACAAATCTAAATAGTACCAATGTATCCCACATCCTTGAAAATGTATGATTAGTCACCAGAATCAAGATCCTAGGTGGTGTGGAACTTGAGTTATTGTAAAATAACAGCAGGTGGCGGCCATTTTGAAAATGGCTGCCATGGTCACAGGGCCAATATAAATAGTACCACTGTATTCCTCATCCTTGAAAATGTGGGATTAGTCACCAGAATCAAGATCCTAGGTGGTCTAGAACCTAAATCAGTTAAACTTGTCAACTCCGTCAGATGTTCGTCAACTCCGTCAGACGTTCGTCCCGTGATGTTTTTGTTAATTTCCAAAGAAATAGAAAATTCGATGTTAAATATTTTGTGCTTATGTATTGAAACACCAACTGAAATGATACGTAATGATGTTTTTTTTTTTTTTTACATGGTTTTCATGTTATAATATTGAAAATAAAGGTTGAAATGACGGATTTGAGAAATTGGATATTTCATAATAGTGTGATATTGGAACAAAACAATATTAAAAGAATTGTATTACTTAACTTGATTACTGAAAGCCATTATAAGATAACTGAGGACTTTATATTATTGTTGAAATTATCAAATTCAATTAAAAGGGATTTTAGTGTGTCTGACGGAGTTGACAAGAATCAGGTATTAAGTGCATAAATGTCCCATTTTAGAAAGAAATGTTATGCGAAAAACCTGTTCCTTCTCAAGATTGGTAGTTGAGACCTGTGTCTACAAATACATCTATTTGATTTGAATGTATCTTAAAAAAAAAAAAAATCTAGTTTGAAAAAAGTTTTGTCCCTTATCTCAAGAATGGGTGATATATATATAAAAGCCGAGTGCACTTGTATGCCTAAATACATGCATTATAGGCAAGTTAGCCAATAGAGTCCCATACAGAAACTGCCCCGCAAGCACGACACATTTCTATTTATTTATTAGGATATTTATATCATGCGCGATTGGGGCTGCAGCTCACTGGCAGCCTTCTACTCGGAAGTGCAACGGTTGTGAGCTTGTAGATCGGATCTCGCGGACTCGCACTGCATGTTAAAAAACAAATTCACAGTTATAATAAGAACATAGGCTTATCTGCATTCTGCACTGTACGAATCCAAGACAGTAATGCCTGCAGTAGGCGTGTGTGTGTGTGTGTGTGTGTGTGTGTGTGTGTGTGTGTGTGTGTGTGTGTGTGTGTGTGTGTGTGTGTGTGTGTGTGTGTGTGTGTGTGGCGGGGGGCAGACAGCAGCGTGCTGCCGATCCGATTCACATTGGAAAATGAATAGGGCTAATTAGCCCTATATAAAAAATAGAAGACCACATTTATAGCCTAATGAATGCAGCGTGTTTGAAAGTCGGCCAGTCATATCAGTTTTAAACCATGCAGCTCACCTCCACTCGTGAACATGACGGACAGACAGACAGAATTTATAATAATGTATATTGATCACATGGATGCCACACACAGAATAGTTTAACTCACTGGATAAACTCACTGGATTATAATTTCTTCAGACAAGAGGATCCCAGGCCTATAATATATTTACTTATGAATGTATGGGCTACTGTTCTTTATCGCGCAACAGTGTCGAGGGCCCATGCAGCCCCCCTCCCTCTCTCGTCTCTCTCTCTCTCTCTCTCTCGCTCTCTCTGAAAAGACGACTTTTGCATTGACATATCAGATATTTTAAATATCGGATATGTTTTACCTCTGCAAAGGTGTGGTGTGAGTGAGCACCCGCCTTGGTCCCGAACTTAATTAAATAAATTATAATTATATTGCTTCAGCGGAGCACGCACTGTTGTAAGCTTGGATATAGCAGTGACCGCGGCTGTGATCTCAGACAAACTGCTGTCTGCTGAGTCATGCTTGAAGCCTTTTATGGTCGATATGGGGCGTGGATCAATGCAGATGAGGTTGTCGGTTGCTTTTCCGATCACTTTGCACCCGCTGCTTTCAGTATGACATACACCTGCGATACGCCAGCGCACCTGTGGTACACACCACTCTCTGAATAACACGTCATCTCAACGTAGCTTGATCGGACGGATAAATACGATATCTGTTTCCGTCACCGTTACACTCTGGCGCATTTCGTTTTTGAAGAATCAGGACCATTGACTCCAGTGTATACGCACGCACCCAGTGTGCGTGCGTGCGTGCGTGTGTGCGTGCGCGTGTGTGTGTGTGTGTGTACCAGTTGTAGAACGTGTAGTCCGGTTGGGGGGGGAGGTGGTTGGGGGAAACCGAGGATTCTGGGAGGACTTTTATACGAGCCGTTGGATAGAGAGAGAGAGAGAGAGAGAGAGAGAGAGAGAGAGAGAGAGAGAGAGAGAATGTGAATCACATGGCATCCTTTTAAACAGTCCCTTTCAGCAGGCCAAATGACCACTAATCCCTGTCAAGTGACTACCCCCACCCACCTCTTTAGACACCCCCCCCCCCCCCCACCTGCAAGAGTATTAAGTACACAACAATGGTTGTATTAAATCTCTCTCTCTCTCTCTCTCATAGGAGGCAGGAACGGAACACAGACACACACACACACACACACACACACACACACACACACACACACACACACACACACACACACACACACACACAATTTTTCAATTCAATTCATTTTTTTCAATTCAAAGGGCTTTATTGGCATGAGAAAACATACGTTTACCAAAGCGCACACACACACACACACACACACACTGGAGGGAGGAGGGGGGGGGGTGTGGAGAACAACATGCTAGAGACTGTGATTGGAGGAGGAGGCGGGGGTGGAGAACCAATGTTCATTCAAAGCAGTTTGGCTGAGTTCACATCAGACTCTCTGCTCTGAGACATTCCCAATTTCCTCCTCAACTCCTCCATTTCTGATCACGTCTGACTGTGGAGCTGAAGATGAGCTCTCCCGATCCCACCAGGGACATTTCTGCTGAACAGGAGGATCCCAGATCCCAGAGTGGTATGTTATACTCTAACCCATTCTGACCTTACACTATATTATACAGAATGTCTTCTAAATCCTGACAGTTTTCTGAAAAAAAAAACATGTCAGTGGTGCTCAACCTTTTTCATGTCAAGGACCCCCAGAATAATCTGAATTTGGCCGCTGACCCCAATCTGAAAATATGTTGTTCCAGGACCCCCCATCTGAAAATATGTTGTTCCAGGACCCCCCATCTGAAATTATGTTGTTCCAGGGACCCCCCATCTGAAAATATGTTGTTCCAGGACCCCCCATCTGAAATTATGTTGTTCCAGGGACCCCCCCATCTGAAAATATGTTGTTCCAGGACCCCCCATCTGAAATTATGTTGTTCCAGGGACCCCCCCATCTGAAAATATGTTGTTCCAGGACCCCCCATCTGAAATTATGTTGTTCCAGGGACCCCCCCATCTGAAAATATGTTGTTCCAGGACCCCCCATCTGAAATTATGTTGTTCCAGGGACCCCCCCATCTGAAAATATGTTGTTCCAGGGACCCCCCAGAGGCAAAGATTTTAGTTAAAATCAAAGTTATGCGTCCACATTCTCACGGTTTTCCAAAAATAGCAGACCTACAAGCTGTCGCGCTACGAGTCCCTACACTTCCCTAAAACTGTGCTCTACCCTACCCCTTCCAACGTATAGTTCATAAGGTTTTATAGGTTTAACAAACAGCATACAAAATATTAAGCCTTAAATGTCAAATGTTCAAATCATAAACATGACCTTATTTCAGACCATTAAATGGGCACTGAGAAGCCTGTATGCTTTGTAAATGTTTTACAAAGCATACAGGCTTCTCGGTGACCACTCTTCTGGTTTAAATTCACACTTACAGTTACTAAGCCAGTGGTTCCCAAAATGGGGTCCGGGGACCCCCAGGGGTCCTTAAGTGAGTTCCAGGGGGTCTGCAGCTAAATGATACTTTGGAACCAAATGGACCCTTATGGGTCTGTAACTCTGAGAGTGCAGGTCCATTTGGTTCCATTTGTATACTCTCAGAGTTAAATTAACATAGATTTTACAATTTAAATTGGGGGTCCCAGAGGAAGAAATGCCATTAAATGGGGGTCCGTGGACTAATGCATTGACAAACTGGGTGTCCTTGAAATTAAACGGGTTGAGAATCACTGCTAGAGCCTTACAAATCTTCTCTTATGGGGGTCCATGGCATTATGTTTTCAATTGGGGGTCCGCAGGCTCATTAGTGTCAATTTGAGGGTCCTTTAGCCCTGGTCCAGTGCTTTCAGCGGGGGTCCTTGACATGAACAAGTTTGGGAACCACTGCTCTAGAGTTGCTTGATGAACAAGGAACTATATGTGTCCCTGTCAGGGACAGCCCCCCCTGCTGGGAGCTCTGTTAAAGGATCATTAAGAGATTAACAGGCTATTGAATTGGGCCATATAGTTACCATAGTTACCATTGTATCAATTGCCATTGTGTCACACACCCTATAGAAATGATACTCAGTATAACACACACACACACACACACACACACACACACACACACACACACACACACACACACACACACACACACACACACACACACACACACACACAGTCCAATGTCCAGAGAAGCTATGAGCTCTTGGGATGACTAGTATTTAGGTAAAATTAGCTTAAATTGTGGCAAATCTGGGAAAGAAATGCTTTCTTCCCAGATGTGTTCATAAAGGTGTCTACTATCACAGAAAGAATGGTTCAAAGCCAACTCCCTTGGGAAACTGTGTGGGAGCCAATCAAAGTTGGGGTACCCAGAGCGCCTATAGGGCTAGGCTAACAGCAGGACATTTTAAAATGGGCTAATATGAGCTTGTGAGGTGTGTAAATAGGGTTCTTTTGGAGTGCTGAATCCGTTCCTATCATTAATTTTCAGTAAAAATGACTTCTGGCCATAACATTGGCCATGCCTGCTTGTGTATGTCCCAGACATACGAATCCATTTATGCATTATTATCTCAATGGATGTCTATGGTGTGTTCTTGTTTTCTTTTTTGTTTGTGTGTTGGTGTGGGGGGCATATTAAAATACAAAAAGCATTAAAGGGACACTTTTTGCAAAAAAATATATGTTAATGACGTTTAGAAGCTTTAGAACACTTTCCTGGGGGTCTTTATGTGTGTAAGTTTTAGATATTTTAGATTGTAGCAGTGAGCACAGTGTCTCTGATGTCATGGACACTGGTCTCACTTCCATCCTGGACTACAATTCCCAAAATACTTTGGTGCTCTGCTCCTCCTTGTGGATAGGGGAGGTCTGTCTTACTGAGTACACATGTAGTCCAGGAAGGAAGTGAGCCCAGTGTCCATGACATCAGAGACACTGGGCTCACTGCTACAATCTAAAATATCTAAAACCACATATTACACACATAAAGACCCCCAGGAAAGTGTTCTAAAGCTCCTAAATGTCATTAACATATATTTTTTAGCAAAAAGTGTCCCTTTAATATTAATGTATCACAAATGCATCTTAATTAATTTAAACTAACTGTTGAAACAGAAGTAGACGGACAATCTTTAAAGGGAAACTTCACCCTTTTTGCAAAACAATATATATTAATGACGTTTAGAAGCTTTAGAACACTTTCCTGGGGGTCTTTATGTGTGTAATATGTGGTTTTAGATATTTTAGATTGTAGCAGTGAGCACAGTGTCTCTGATGTCATGGACACTGGGCTCACTTCCTTCCTGGACTACATGTTGTCTCAGTAAGACAGCTCTCCCCCCTATAGACCGATTCCGTAGCGGGTCTCATGGTCGCAGCCTACGTATTTCCTGTAGGCGGACTCGACGTAGCTGCGGGGGTAAAACCCTCACCAGGCGCACCTCTTCCACTACAGTGAACGGCAGAGTGACTGATGTTAGTTTGCCTCAAACTTTACTCCTTTACCTGCTTTTTTACTAACACTAACATTACAAAGATGCCCAGAACATCGAGATGAACCTGTGTAGTTTATGGCTGCTCCAACAGTAGTGGCAACATAAAAATAAAATAAAAACGGAATGTCTAATATCCACCGCGGTGGCGGAGACCAGAGCCATTGAGCAATGGTTGAGACAAAGCAGTGAAAGATACATAACGCCAGTCTTACCCAATACCAAATATTTCTGTTTTATTAACACAAGGCTGCTGTACTTTATACCTCATACTTTAAATGCTTAGTATGAGGTATAAAATACAGCAGCCTTGTGTTCATAAAACAGAAAGATTGGGTATTGGGTAAGACTGAAATTATGTATCTTGCAGGATTCTTCACTGCTTTGTCTCAACCATTACTCAATGGCTCTGGTCTCAGCCACCGCGGTGGATATTAGACATTCCGTTTTATTTTATTTGTTATGTTGCCACTACTGTTGGAGCAGCCATAAACTACACAGGTTCATCTCGATGTTCTGGGCATCTTTGTAATGTTAGTGTTAGTAAAAAAGCAGGTAAAGGAGTAAAGTTTGAGGCAAACTAACATCAGTCACTCTGCCGTTCACTGTAGTGGAAGAGGTGCGCCTGGTGAGGGTTTTACCCCCGCAGCTACAAGGAGTCCGCCTACAGGAAATACGTAGGCTGCGACCATGAAACCGGTACGGAATCGGTCTATACAAAGGAGGAGCAGTGCACCAAAGAATGGTGGGAATTGTAGTCCAGGAAGGTAGTGAGACCAGTGTCCATGACATCAGAGACACTGTGCTCACTGCTACAATCTATAATATCTAAAACCACATATTACACACATAAAGACCCCCAGGAAAGTGTTCTAAAGCTTCTAAACGTCATTAACATATATTATTTTGCAAAAAGGGTGAAGTGTCCCTTTAATGGATTTAACTGATGTATTCTTTTCAGAATCATAAACACTTTATTTTATATAATAATTAACGGTAAAATAAGGGGGAAATGAATGTGCCGAATTTCAGTTCATTAATAAAATTAAATAAACAGAATATGGTTCTATGATATCACAATATAAAAAAAAGATCAACACATAATAAACTACAACACATCTGTCGAGTGCATACTTGCTTGTTGCGCACTAGTAGGCCATGAATGGCCTACTAGTGCGCAAGCAGGGCGCGCAAGTACTGTAGACCGCTACGAACGGTCAAATGTCATCCTCTCTGTGAAAGAACGTTTGCAATATTGAATGATTAGGTTTAGCTATTTGCTACGTACCTTGCTTTTGGAGGAGAAAAGGTAGTATTTTGAAGTATGGTAATGATTACTTATGCCTGTTATGGCAGTGGTGTCAGATTACATACAATAAATACAAATATGAATAAACATACAACTATCTACTCTTCCAACTCCCTTTCATCTCCCTCACTGCTCGTCATCTATAGCTTGTTGTTCTTGCAAAATTTGCCATGGAAGTTACCACAAGCAGAAATGCACTTAGCACTTTGAGATTTGTTTAAAATGTAAAGTGCGTTATAAATAAAACGTATTATTATTATAATAAATGCACTGTGCACTAATATGCTGTGTGGAGCCCTGGCAAATTAATTTCCCCCTTATTTTACTGTTAATTATTTTTAAGGTGTGACAATAAAGTCTTATTCTGAAAATAATAAATCAGCTAAAGATTGTTCTTTTGTCAATCTACTTCTCTTTCAACAGTTAGTTTTAATTAAGATGCATTTGTGATGTATTAATGATCTTTATATTTTAATATGCCCCCCATGTTATTACACATGTTTGGGGCATACAAAAGCAGCCAATTTTATGGCCAGGGAGTCATTTTTACTGAAAGGTAATGGCTGGAACGGATTCAGCACCCCCAAAAAACCCTATTTCACACCTCACAAGCTCATTAGCTCATTTTAAAATGTCCTGCTGTTAGCCTATAGGCGCTCTGGGTACCCCGACTTTGATTAGCTTCCACAAAGTTTCCCAAGGGAGTTGCCTTGGAACACATTTTTCTGTGATAGTAGACACCTTTATGAACACATCTGTGAAGAAAGCTAGTGGTAAGCATTTTTTTCCCCCCAGATTTGCCACAACTTAAGCTAATTTGACATAACTATAGCACTGGAGTGACCTTCGGTAACTATGCTTTGTCCTTAATAAAATGATAGTAAAACTAGACCTGTTACCTGTACCCTTCTGGGCACAGGTCTCCACCAGGAGGATAGGAGTGTGTGTGATGCTTGGCACAATGTTTAGGAGTAATATAATCATGTTGTTTTGTTTTTTGCAACAATGTTCTTCATTTTGTTGAGGAAATGCGGAGCCAAATCACTCATAGCATGATGATAGAATTCTGGATGAGCAGGACATGTGCAGCATTTTGTACAAAACGGGCTACTCCTGAAAACTTTGGAAGGCAATCTTAGCCAATCCGTGTAGAATCTGAGAAACCCAACAGACTCGTCTTGATCAAACGACTGCAGAGATCATGTTTACCGATTTGTGTGAGATTTGGATTCAATCTGTGCGACTAACATAAACAATGTGGTCTGCAGAAACCGGCCTCATGGTGGCGCTATAACCGGCAGATGTGGAGGGATGCAGGGACAATGTTTTTCCATGGCCTCTATGGAGTGCATACATAAGTTGTATACAGATCGATGCAGTTATAAGTAAAAACATGAATTGCCCTGTTATAGCGCCACCGTGAGGCTGATTTGGATAAATGAGTGGCATGTCGTCCTCAGCCTAGTGGAAATGTGCATGTATAATTTCACAGAAATTGCACACTGTGTTTGTGATTTGTGGCATTTTGTTCGAAACAGACGAATCATGTGAACTTGGAAGACAAGCTTAGCCAATCAGGATGGAAGATGGGAAATGGTGCAGATCCGTGTTGATCACATGACTATGGAGATAGTGTGTGATGTATGGATAAAATGTGTACGAGTTATCTACAGAAATGTGCTTTGCCTAAATCGGCCTCATGGTGGCGCTATAACAGGCCGTTGAGGAATATTTGGGGCAGAGGTTCGTCGTTGGCATCCAGGGAGTGTGTGTGCAAAGTCTGGCATGGAACGGTGCCGGAGATTAGCCGGTAACTGACGGACGGACGGACGCACGCACGCATGATGCAAAACATACTCTCTCCCCATGCCTTCGGCCTGGTGGAGGCAATAGAGCGTTGCAGTCCCCCCGCCTTTCAGAACAACGAGTGGCCCAGGAAATGAATCCCAATGCATTTCCCCATAGGCATTTCTTAAATTATTAATTTAAAGACCTTTTAAGCGTCGTACGAAGCCAACTCGAGTCGTGACAAATCATGACAACACACACAATATTTTGGACCAAACAAATAATTACAAAGAAGAAAAACAACAAAAAAAGTGTTGTAACCTGCCGTTTTTTTCTACTTTCTAATTCTTTGTTTGGTCCAAAATATTGTGTGTGTATTGTGTATGATTTGTCACGACAAGAGTTGGCTTCGTACGACGCTTAAAAGGTCTTTAAATTAATAATTTAAGAAAGGGACTGCGACGCTCTATAAGGCCATGCCTGGACTTCTAATTGTCTCCACCAGGCCGAAGGCATGGGGACAGAGTATGTTTTGCACTACGTCTGTGTGTGTGTCCGTCAATCTGTTACCAGCTAATCTCCGGCACCGTTAACCCTTGTCGATGCCAAATCTTGCACACACACTCCCTGGATGCCAACGATGAACCTCTACCCCAACTTTTCCACAACGGCCTGCTATAGCGCCACCAGGAGGCCGACTTTTGAAAAACATTTATTTTAATATTACTCATCCAGAATCTGTCCAAAAATATAACGCAAAAAATGTGTAACGCAAATCGTTACACACTATCTCTATAGTCATGTGTTCAAGATGGATCTGTCCGATATTTCATATTCCATCCTAATTGGCTAACATTGGCTTTCAAAGTTTGCAGGATTGGCCCGTTTTGAACAACAAGCCTGAAATCATGAACACAGCGTGCAATTTACGTGAAATCTTTCACAGACTTTCCTACTATAGGCCGAGGAATTTATAGCGCCACCAACAGGTGGACTTTTGCAAAACACATTTTTGGAACAAAATGCCTGAAATCATCCAATTGCCATCCAAGGCATAAGAAGAAATGGCACCCATTTCCCATTGGCCTATTATAGCGCCACCAGGAGGCCACAACCTGCCCCGAGGGGCACTTTATCTATTTAATTCCTGCAACAGGTGAAAGTACCTGCTACAGTTGTTAAGGCCACTGTTAGTTAGCTACATGACAGAGATTTGTCGAACATCCACAAAGTGCTTCTACTTCTCTAAAGTCTGTCTGCCTACTAACAATCTTTCCTTTGTATTTGTTTCCATTCCAGTGTCACATCACCAGTCTGACTGCCCTGACCTACCAGAGGTGAACGAACACAGAAGCTTGGCAAAGAAACAACACCACTCCTGTGATCAGTGTGGAAAACACTTCACTTGCATCTCCAAACTTAAAATACACCAGCACATTCACACTGGAGAGAAACCCTATGGATGTGATCAGTGTGGACAACACTTCTCTAAAATGTCCAGCCTCAAAACACACCAGAGGATTCACACTGGAGAGAAACCCTATGGATGTGATCAGTGTGGACAACGCTTCTCTGTAATGTCCAGCCTTAAAACACACCAGAGGATTCACACTGGAGAGAAACCCTATGGATGTGATCAGTGTGGACAACACTTCTCTAAAATGTCCAGCCTTAAAACACACCAGAGAATTCACACTGGAGAGAAACCCTATGGATGTGATCAGTGTGGAAAACACTTCTCTCTATTGTCCACCCTGAAAAAACACCAAAGCATTCACACTGGAGAGAAACCCTATGGATGTGATCAGTGTGGACAACACTTCTCTAAAATGTCCAGCCTTAAAACACACCAGAGGATTCACACTGGAGAGAAACCCTATGGATGTGATCAGTGTGGACAACGCTTCTCTGTAATGTCCAGCCTTAAAACACACCAGAGGATTCACACTGGAGAGAAACCCTATGGATGTGATCAGTGTGGACAACACTTCTCTAAAATGTCCAGCCTTAAAACACACCAGAGAATTCACACTGGAGAGAAACCCTATGGATGTGATCAGTGTGGAAAACACTTCTCTCTATTGTCCACCCTGAAAAAACACCAAAGCATTCACACTGGAGAGAAACCCTATGGATGTGATCAGTGTGGACAACACTTCTCTAAAATGTCCAGCCTTAAAACACACCAGAGGATTCACACTGGAGAGAAACCCTATGGATGTGATCAGTGTGGACAACACTTCTCTCATTTGTCCAACCTTAAAACCCACAAGCAAATTCACACTGGAGAGAAACCCTATGGATGTGATCAGTGTGGAAAACGCTTCTCTCAATTGTCCAGCCTTGAAGGCCACCAGAGAATTCACACTGGAGAAAAACCCTATATATGTGATCAGTGTGGAAAACGCTTCTCTCAATTGTCCCACCTTAAAACCCACAAGCAAATTCACACTGGAGATAAACCCTATGGATGTGATCAGTGTGGAAAACGCTTCTCTCTATTGTCCCACCTTAAAACCCACCAGAGAATTCACACTGGAGAGAAACCCTATGGATGTGATCAGTGTGGACAACACTTCTCTCATTTGTCCAACCTTAAAACCCACCAGAAAATTCACACTCAAGAGAAACCCTATGGATGTGATCAGTGTGGACAACGCTTCTCTGTAATGTCCAGCCTTAAAACACACCAGAGAATTCACACTGGAGAGAAACCCTATGGATGTGATCAGTGTGGAAAACGCTTCACTCAATTGTCCCACCTTAAAACCCACAAGCAAATTCACACTGGAGAGAAACCCTATGGATGTGATCAGTGTGGAAAACGCTTCTCTCAATTGTCCAGCCTTGAAGGCCACCAGAGAATTCACACTGGAGAAAAACCCTATATATGTGATCAGTGTGGAAAACGCTTCTCTCAATCGTCCCACCTTAAAACCCACAAGCAAATTCACACTGGAGAGAAACCCTATGGATGTGATCAGTGTGGAAAACGCTTCTCTCTATTGTCCCACCTTAAAACCCACCAGAGAATTCACACTGGAGAGAAACCCTATGGATGTGATCAGTGTGGACAACACTTCTCTGTAATGTCCAGCCTTAAAAGACACAAGAGAATTCACACTGGAGAGAAACCCTATGGATGTGATCAGTGTGGTCAACTCTTCTCTCAATTGTCCCACCTTAAAAACCACCAGAGAAACTTTCATTGTGATGTGTGTGGAAATGCTGTCGTTTAAATAATGTAGAAGTTCACATGGTTGTACACACTGGAGTTATACTCCCTGTGGTCAGTGTGAAAAGAGTTTTACTACTTCAAGCACACATTATGTGAACAGTATGACAAGAGCTTAAAGATGGAGTGCCACATAATTTGTATTTTTCCAGTATTTCATGTGTGTATGAGGTGACAGTACTTCATTAGACACCCTGGAGTCATTTGTACGTGCAATGGTGTATTAACTTTGTATTTAGGGTTTCTTCCTGGAGGCTGAACCCTTGACAGTCAAACGGGCCAATGAAATAAACAGTAATATAGTGACATCACACTATCAGCGCCTCCCCTAACCCCTTATCATACAACCACAGCTGTGGGTGAACTGTGGCTTCAGTTCAGGTGGATCACCACCCATCACCACCCACCAGGCCATCCAGGCATACTTAATGAACATGAACAACATCCACGTTAAACATGCGTTATGATCATCCATTCTGAGTGGTATTTCTTAGTGACTGGGTCAAGAGTTATCTGAGGCATTATTAGAACAGAAACCTGTGTTTGAGTCTGTTAGAGACCATTTTTTATATCATTGTCATTTTGATGTCCCCCCCCCCCATTGCATCAATCTATCTACATTATGTATTTCTGCTTATATGTCTGACACTGCATGTTTTATGATTATGATACAATATCAAACAGTACTATATAGAGTACTGTATAGAGAACAGTACAATAACAGTACTATATAGAGTACTATATAGACAGAGAACAGTACAATAACAGTACATGGTTTTTAAACAGTATAATTGTGTACTTCAGATCAATACACACAGGTCAGGGTTCAGTGTATTTTGTGGTCACATGTTGACCTCTGAACATTTTACTCTCACTATTAAAGAACGCAACTAATTGAAGAGCAAGATAAGATGTTGTCTCTCCATAATCCATATATACAACTCATTCAAATAATGTACCTGCTCTTATACAGGCATGCTACCACTACTTTAGTTTTTAATAAAATGATAATGATAATAAGGACATGCCTGGCCTCCTTTTCATCTTCTGCAACCGGTCAAAAGTGCTTGAATAGACCACTCAATAGGCCACAACATCACCATTACATCACCATTACATCACCAACCACTCAATAGGCCACAACATCACCATTACATCACCATTACATCACCAACCACTCAATAGGCCACAACATCACCATTACATCACCATTACATCACCAACCACTCAATAGGCCACAACATCACCATTACATCACCATTACATCACCTAACCACTCAATAGGCCACAACATCACCATTACATCACCATTACATCACCTAACCACTCAATAGGCCACAACATCACCATTACATCACCTAACCACTCAATAGGCCACAACATCACCATTACATCACCTAACCACTCAATAGGCCACAACATCACCATTACATCACCACAACATCACCATTACATCACCATTACATCACCTAACCACTCAATAGGCCACAACATCACCATTACATCACCTAACCACTCAATAGGCCACAACATCACCATTACATCACCATTACATCACCTAACCACTCAATAGGCCACAACATCACCATTACATCACCATTACATCACCAACCACTCAATAGGCCACAACATCACCATTACATCACCATTACATCACCTAACCACTCAATAGGCCACAACATCACCATTACATCACCTAACCACTCAATAGGCCACAACATCACCATTACATCACCTAACCACTCAATAGGCCACAACATCACCATTACATCACCACAACATCACCATTACATCACCATTACATCACCTAACCACTCAATAGGCCACAACATCACCATTACATCACCATTACATCACCTAACCACTCAATAGGCCACAACATCACCATTACATCACCATTACATCACCAACCACTCAATAGGCCACAACATCACCATTACATCACCTAACCACTCAATAGGCCACAACATCACCATTACATCACCTAACCACTCAATAGGCCACAACATCACCATTACATCACCACAACATCACCATTACATCACCATTACATCACCTAACCACTCAATAGGCCACAACATCACCATTACATCACCTAACCACTCAATAGGCCACAACATCACCATTACATCACCATTACATCACCTAACCACTCAATAGGCCACAACATCACCATTACATCACCATTACATCACCAACCACTCAATAGGCCACAACATCACCATTACATCACCATTACATCACCTAACCACTCAATAGGCCACAACATCACCATTACATCACCTAACCACTCAATAGGCCACAACATCACCATTACATCACCTAACCACTCAATAGGCCACAACATCACCATTACATCACCACAACATCACCATTACATCACCATTACATCACCTAACCACTCAATAGGCCACAACATCACCATTACATCACCATTACATCACCTAACCACTCAATAGGCCACAACATCACCATTACATCACCATTACATCACCAACCACTCAATAGGCCACAACATCACCATTACATCACCTAACCACTCAATAGGCCACAACATCACCATTACATCACCACAACATCACCATTACATCACCATTACATCACCTAACCACTCAATAGGCCACAACATCACCATTACATCACCTAACCACTCAATAGGCCACAACATCACCATTACATCACCATTACATCACCTAACCACTCAATAGGCCACAACATCACCATTACATCACCATTACATCACCACAACATCACCATTACATCACCATTACATCACCATTAAATCACCACAATATCACCATTACATCACCCCAACATCACCATTACATCACCATTACATCACCATTACATCACCCCAACATCACCATTACATCACCATTACATCACCACAACATCACCATTACATCACCATTACATCACCACAACATCACCATTACATCACCACAACATCACCATTACATCACCATTACATCACCATTACATCACCACAACATCACCATTACATCACCATTACATCACCATTACATCACCATTACATCACCATTACATCACCACAACATCACCATTACATCACCATTACATCACCATTACATCACCATTACATCACCATTACATCACCACAACATCACCATTACATCACCATTACATCACCATTACATCACCAACCACTCAATAGGCCACAACATCACCATTACATCACCATTACATCACCAACCACTCAATAGGCCACAACATCACCATTACATCACCATTACATCACCTAACCACTCAATAGGCCACAACATCACCATTACATCACCATTACATCACCTAACCACTCAATAGGCCACAACATCACCATTACATCACCTAACCACTCAATAGGCCACAACATCACCATTACATCACCATTACATCACCTAACCACTCAATAGGCCACAACATCACCATTACATCACCATTACATCACCATTACATCACCATTACATCACCACAACATCACCATTACATCACCATTACATCACCATTACATCACCACAACATCACCATTACATCACCATTACATCACCATTACATCACCACAACATCACCATTACATCACCATTACATCACCATTACATCACCATTACATCACCATTACATCACCATTACATCACCATTACATCACCACAACATCACCATTACATCACCATTACATCACCATTACATCACCATTACATCACCACAACATCACCATTACATCACCACAACATCACCATTACATCACCATTACATCACCATTACATCACCACAACATCACCATTACATCACCATTACATCACCATTACATCACCATTACATCACCATTACATCACCACAACATCACCATTACATCACCATTACATCACCATTACATCACCATTACATCACCATTACATCACCACAACATCACCATTACATCACCATTACATCACCATTACATCACCATTACATCACCATTACATCACCACAACATCACCATTACATCACCATTACATCACCATTACATCACCATTACATCACCATTACATCACCACAACATCACCATTACATCACCATTACATCACCATTACATCACCATTACATCACCATTACATCACCATTACATCACCTAACCACTCAATAGGCCACAACATCACCATTACATCACCTAACCACTCAATAGGCCACAACATCACCATTACATCACCATTACATCACCTAACCACTCAATAGGCCACAACATCACCATTACATCACCTAACCACTCAATAGGCCACAACATCACCATTACATCACCATTACATCACCATTACATCACCATTACATCACCACAACATCACCATTACATCACCATTACATCACCATTACATCACCACAACATCACCATTACATCACCATTACATCACCATTACATCACCACAACATCACCATTACATCACCATTACATCACCATTACATCACCATTACATCACCACAACATCACCATTACATCACCATTACATCACCATTACATCACCATTACATCACCATTACATCACCATTACATCACCATTACATCACCACAACATCACCATTACATCACCATTACATCACCATTACATCACCATTACATCACCATTACATCACCACAACATCACCATTACATCACCATTACATCACCACAACATCACCATTACATCACCTAACCACTCAATAGGCCACAACATCACCATTACATCACCATTACATCACCATTACATCACCACAACATCACCATTACATCACCATTACATCACCAACCACTCAATAGGCCACAACATCACCCAGGCCCGGAGTGGGACTCCAAATCAGGCCGGGAGTTATATGCCCTGGCAGGCCAAGTTTGGGGGCCCTTGGGGGACATTTTGGGGGCCTTTACAGCAATTTCACTTGAGAAATGTACCATGATCTGATGTTATTTATATTATTAACTTCTTCCCTCCATTAACATAAGACACACAATGTACTACAAAAGAAAACAGTCAGACAAAGGTGGGGGTATGAAATCACGGATCTGTGAGAGTGAGGATGTTCTGAATGAGTGTGATGCCCTGGCTGCACGCATACACTCAACCAACCATGTGCACGTGCACGTGCACATGAACTGAACACACATACGGGCTAAGTAATCACCAAAGCTTGTTATTCCATATAGATTGACAGTCACACAACAACACTGTATTAAACACAACAACCATGACGATTGACAACAAAGTCCTCCATTCTAGTACTTTTCTGTTCTCTAATCTCTACCGTCACCACGTGTCCCGTTGTCCTATATTGTATTTTATCAATTCAATAGTATTGTCTTTTTCAGTCTTCATACTGTAATAATGATCAAATGAAACAGACAAGGCTGGTCAAAATCACACAAACTTTAGTGAATCTTACAACAGGGTCCACCATGTTCAATTCATCAAAACATTTAGAGACGTACAAATAGACACTTCTATATAGTCAAAGAACAGAACAGGAATTCATCGTAAAGGAAGCAAAAAGGGAAAAGAAACATACTGCAAGTCACAAACATATTGCAAGTCACACACACACACACACACACACACACACACACACACACACACACACACACACACACACACACACACACACACACACACACACACACACACACACACACACACACACAGTGACACACACACACACACACACACACACACACACACACACACACACACACACACACACACACACAATCAAAACAACAAGCATATAAACAGCTGCACCCACATACAGCACAACCACACTGACAAACTGACTGTATAAGTCAAAAAGTTTATATGACCAGTGAATGATGTTGTTGATAGTTGATAGTGATACCAATACTTTTGTATTTTTACTAGTACATTTTTAATGGGACTTTTACTTGTAGAGTACTTCCACCACTGAGAAGAACCACCAGTGTTTACTGTTTATAAACTTACTTGTTGTTGCTGGAGCATCATCATTGTCACTATAGACTCAGTATACTGAGTCTAGTATATGTATAGTCTATAGTTAGTATATGACAAAAAAAAATCAAAAACCTCAAAAAATGGAGGAGGTTCCCTCCCGACAGCAACTTATGTAAAGGTGTATGAATGTGTGTGTGAATGGGTGTAAAACAACAATTAAGTGATCAAACGATAGTTACTAATACTCTCTGTACAGACTAATTAGTAGACGGTTGTTTTCTTTGATCTTGATCTAGCCGGGGCGGTTGGCATGGTAACCAAGGAAGCAGGAAGTCGTTCTCCGGTTCCACCAACCGGAACGCAAACTGCCTATCACGTGATCAAAATGACGTGACCGTTATGTATGTTGTAGGAGAGTATAAGGTACTTTTTGCCCTATTTAATATCCAACGTAACGAATTTTATATAGCACAGAGCTTTATATCAAATATAAAGTGCGTAAGTGCGTTTTTCATAATTCATAATGTTATCTTCATGCAACATGTTTTTTTATACCCTGATCATTGCCTGTGTTTCAGGTTACTATTTAATTGTCCATTGTTTACTTTTAGTGACAATAGAAACATTCTAGCTATTCGAGCAGTGGTTCCAAAACGGGGGGTTCGGGGTCCCCAATTCATTTCTCAGATGATATCGCTTTAAGTAAATAGGCTATAAGTATTTTTATGTGCAACCTTGTTTTCTAACTTTTCTCACTCAACAGTAAACAACCCAAAACAACACACAGTAGCCGTAGGCCTATATAATAATAATAATAATTTTAAGACCCATACAAGCTCTGTTACGGACCACGGTCCTTTTGATTATTTGTTATTTGCTTAAGTATAATTATTATTTATAGTGGCTATTAAATTAGGATAATAATTATAAGTTTGGTATTTGTTATTATGTTTTGGGGCATGTAACAAGTTGTATTTCTTTTACTGCAGTACTCAAGTGAATTGACAGACATGGCTGTGAGTGACAGGTCTCTGATTGGACCTGCCCCCCTCTGGTCCTTATTGGTTTTCCCTGACAACCCCAGTTTCCTGTTGGCTGGGCACTCTTCCTGTTGTTCTATAAAAGCTCAGTTGAACTTGACTTCACCAGGGGACGACAGCGCTTCGGCAGCAGAGAATCGATCCCTCTTGTCCCCTCTTGTGCCTGCCTGTTTCTGATTTAGTTTGTTATTGTTTCTGGTTCATTGCCGTAAGTTATGATTTGTTTGTTTAGCCCAGTTTTCGTTAAGGTAATCTCTAAGTTGTTTATGAGTCTGTAAAACCCACTATTTATCCTTGTTAAAAGCCCGGTTCCTACTTCCACCATGTAGGAGTGCCAGGTCTTTTCCTTTTGATAATTTATTGTAATTTTGGTTAGTTAGGGTAGTTAGGGATTTAGAATTGTCTTTTGTTTAAATTCTGTTAGGGCCTTAGGTAGGGGTAAACTTTAGTTTTTTAGTTAGAGTCATTTTGTTAGAATAGCACCTGCACTCTGAAGCTAACTTATGGGAGAATTGTGAACCAGAATTGTATAAATTGTCTCTGCCACTGAAAGAAAAGGACTGCTACAAATAAATTGAAGTTCTTTTCACCCTGTCTCCTCTCAAATTGTGTCATGTCCCTTCACCCTAGACGAAGGTCCATAACATAATTGGGGGCTCGTGAAAGCAAAAATTAGGACCATTGTTTGATATGAATTTGGAATTAAAAAAAAAAAAAAAAGTTGAACTCCAGATTTTGCCCAAAAAAAACTATTTGGTGGTTCTCTTTTCTTTTTTTTCTCTCAAGGTTACCCCTCGTAATTAGGCTTGCTTATATTCGTTATTGTAATTTGGCTTCTTTGGATTCTGATAATTTTTTGGGATATTTTGTAAATATTTCAATTATTTTTGCGGCCTAGTTTGGCCTTTTCGTTCGTTTCGTAGTGTTTTTTTTGTTTAAAGGCGGCGCGAGTAGAGGAATTCGTTCGGTTAGTTATTCATTCTCGGTCTGGTGAGTAGTCAAACATTTTCTGTCGTTCTGTAGTTTGGCAGTTTTACTAGTGTAGGGTTTAGAATCAAATGTCTTCTGGTAGAAAAGGAACAAGTAGTAGTTTATCTGTTGACATAGGCGAGGCGACACACACAGCTCTTGTTTCTCCCACCCTGACAAATTTAGATAGTTTAACGAAAGTAGAATTGAGCCTGGTTGCCAAAGCCTTTAATATCCAGGTTCCAGCCGGTAGTAACAAAGCCGAGCTAAAGAGGAGTGTTGAGGTAAAACTCACCCGGAAAGCGCTCATGCAGAGCGGGCAGCAGCAGCAGCATGTTAGTACATCAGAACAGCCGAGCGAGGGTGCGGCCTCGCACGCCTCAGCATCGTCTGACCAGGGAGACGGGGGGGAAGCCTCCGCTCTCCAGAGTCCAACGGAAAATGACGCCGCTGCTGGGGGAGTCCTCGACACCCGAGGTCTCGAGCTCACGATCCGTCTGAGAGAGCTGGAGCTTGACATGAAGGTTAGGGAGGTAGAAGCCCTTCACTTGCGCATCAGGGCGGCGGAGCTCGAGAGGGAACCGCTCCCCCAGCGCAGCCCACTGCAGTCGGCAGGGGCTGCTGGAGCGTCTACTACCACCCAGAGTGCAACATCGACCTTCGACATCAGTAAGCATATTTCTCTTGTCCCTCCCTTCAGAGAAGCGGAGGTAGATTCGTATTTTGATGCATTTGAGCGCATTGCTACCACTGTGAATTGGCCTAAAAACATGTGGAGTCTGTTACTGCAATGCAAGCTAGTGGGGAAGGCTCGGGATGTGTGTGCGGCCTTGTCTATCGATCAGAGTTTGGATTATGAAGTGGTGAAAAAGACCATATTACGTAGTTATGCCCTCGTTCCTGAGGCGTATAGACAACGCTTTCGTTCATCATGTGAGAAAACTGCCGATCAAACGTATGTAGAATTTGCTAGAGAGAAATCTGTGTTGTTTGACAAATGGTGCACGGCTACTAAAGCAGTCACTGCTCACCAGATCCGTGAATTGATTTTGTTGGAGGAATTTAAATCCTGTCTAAATGAGCGCATTGTGGTCTACTTAAACGAGCAGAAAGTGGACAGTTTGGATAAAGCGGCGGTGTGCGCCGACGAGTTTGTTTTGACACATCGATCTGTATTTTCGTCTCCCTCTGCGCGCCGTGACCCTGCGGCGGGCAGATCGGGGAAAAAACAACATTTTGTGAAATACCCACAAACGTCGGATGTTAAGTCGGTCTCGTCGGAGACTCGTGATTGTTTTTATTGCCATGAGAAGGGTCATCTCATTTCTTTGTGCCCTGCTCTGCAGCGCAAAGAAAATCAGAATACAAAAAATCCTAAATCAGTGGGGTGTATTCAGACTTGTTATCCACCGTTCTCCCCTGTCACAGTGGGGGCTGTTTCGAGGGAAACGGTGGAGCATTTTGGTCCATTCTTGCTGAAAGGGTTTGTCTCTCTGTCGGGCCAGGATATCGATAAGGTGCCAATCATCATCCTACGTGACACTGGAGCCTCACAATCGCTCATCTTGTGTGATGTATTGCCTTTTTCAGAGAAGTCTTTCTGTGGTTCTGATGCCCTTGTGTTAGGAGTAGAAATGAGTTCGTCGCGCGCTCCGTTGCATAGAGTGTTTTTGTGTTCACCTCTGGTCTCTGGTTTTGTGCAGGTGGGTACCCGTGAGTCTTTACCAGTGGGTGGTGTGGCGCTGATTCTCGGCAATGATCTGGCGGGCGGAAAAGTGTTTCCCATGCCTGAGATTGTCGACAATCCTGTGGTCTGTGTGGATCAGTCGGTGAGTATTGGCGACACGGTTTTGTCCCCTGCGTGCGCTGTGACCCGAGCGCAGGCGAGGAGGGGCCGTGATGAGTCTGTCTTGTGTGACACATTCATGTGCTTAGATCAGCCAGTGATTCGTTCTGCCGTTAAGCCTAGACAGAAGGATGATACTGTACTGCATGTTTCGACTGATTTTGTGTTTGATGTGGATAAAGAGGCTTTCGTTTCGGCGCAGCAAAATGATCCATCTCTCAGTGTTTGCTGGGGGGCCGCTCGAGCGCAGGAGGCGCTGGGTGTGTACAGTGTTGTGGATGGCATTTTGACGCGTACTTGGTTTCCACCTACCGTCGGCAATCTCGGGTGGAATTCAGTGCAGCAGGTTGTGGTTCCACAACCTTTTCGTTCTCAAATCTTGAGTCTCGCTCATGACAATTTGGCTGGTCATTTGGGCATACGCAAAATGTACTCTCGCATCCTGCGCTATTTTTATTGGCCAGGATTAAAGTCTGATGTGGCTAAATTCTGCCGTTCGTGTCATGTTTGCCAAATCATGGGCAAACCGAACCAAACTATTCCTCCCGCTCCGTTAGTGCCTATCCCGGTTATGGGAGAACCGTTTGAACACATTATCATTGATTGCGTTGGCCCACTTCCCAAAACGAAGTCGGGTTATCAATACTTGCTCACTTTGATGTGCGCTGCCACTCGCTTCCCCGAGGCGATTCCGCTGCGTACATTAAAGGCCAAAGAAGTAATTAAGGCATTAATTAACTTTTTCTCTATCTTCGGTTTACCGGTTTCTCTACAGTCGGACAGAGGTACTAATTTTGTTTCGAAGCTTTTTGCTCAGGTTATGTCGACTTTGTCCATCAAACACAGACAGTCCAGTGCGTATCATCCTGAGAGTCAGGGCGCCCTAGAGCGTTTCCATCAGACGCTCAAGTCAATGATGAAAAAGTACTGTACTGAGACGGGCAAAACGTGGGATGAAGGCTTGCCTTTTCTGCTTTTAGCAGCAAGGGAAAGTGTTCAAGAATCACTTGGTTTTAGCCCCTCTGAGCTTGTGTTCGGGCACAGCGTACGTGGGCCTCTCCGTGTTTTCCGTGATCACATACTGACCAAATCTACTGTCCCGGCCTCAAATGTGTTGGACTATGTGTCTAATTTCAGGGAGCGCCTGCACAAGGTCTGTGATTTTGCGCGCAGCGCACTGTCTGAGACACAGGGGAGGATGAAAAAACGCTTTGACCGCAAGGCGGTTAAACGTGACTTTCAAGTGGGTGACAGGGTGTTAATTTTACTTCCTTTGCTTACTTCCTCTCTCCATGCTAAGTTCAGTGGGCCCTACGTCATCGAGAAAAAACTGAGTGACACTGATTACGTGGTCAGTACGCCAGATCGTCGGAGAAAAACCCGTGTGTGTCATGTTAACATGCTTAAACCTTACGTGACTCGTTCTGACAGGGGTGCAACGCGTCCAGCCGCGCCAGTCCCTGTAGTTTCGTGTGTACCGGTGGTGCCTTCTCTTTATTCCCCAGAGAGTGATGGCCTGCAGTCTAGGGGCTCTGGGGGCTCCACACTGCAAAATTCGGAGTTTCTGAAAAATCTGTCTTATCATTTGCAGCACTTGGATCCTGTGGCTCGGGTGGACATGGTGAACTTGATTGAAAATAATTTGGCTTTGTTTTCAGACACGCCTACTTGCACTACTGTCCTGTCTCATGGACGTGGAGGTGGGTGATAGTCCTCCTATTAAGCAGCACGCTTATAGGGTGAATCCCACTAAGCGTGCATTGATTAAGAAGGAGGTGGACTATCTGTTGGAACATGGTCTTGCTGTTCCTAGTTGTAGTGCGTGGAGTTCACCTTGTATACTCGTGCCAAAGGCTGATGGCAGTCAACGCTTTTGTACTGATTTTAGAAAAGTGAATAATGTCACTACCCCAGATTCGTTTCCTTTACCTTTGATGTTGGACTGTGTCGATCGCGTTGGTGCTGCTAAATTCGTTACAAAACTTGATTTGCTTAAAGGTTACTGGCAGGTCCCTTTAACTGCTCGTGCGTCTGATATCTCTGCGTTTGTGACACCCGATGGCCTTTATCAGTATACTGTTATGCCATTTGGGCTTCGGAATGCTCCCGCTACGTTTCAACGAATGATGCGTGTTGTGTTGGCGGGCGTGGCTAATGTTGAATCATATCTCGATGATTTAGTAGCGTATAATGATACATGGTCTGATCACGTGCACACACTCGGGTTGATCTTCGAACGGTTGGCCGCGGCCAATTTAACCGTTAATCTGTCAAAATGTGATTTCGGTCGGGCCACTGTGACGTACCTGGGGAGAGAAGTGGGTCATGGTAAAGTTCGTGCTCTTGACGCCAAGGTCAAGGCAATTATTGATTACCCTGTGCCTACGTCTCGTCGTAGTCTCCGTCGTTTTCTCGGTATGTCCAGCTACTATCGTGCGTTCTGCAAAAATTTTGCGGATGTAGTTGCTCCTTTAACCAGTTTGACTTCTGTGAAAAAGCCTTATGTCTGGTCGGCTGCATGTCAGCATGCTTTTGAATGTTGCAAAGCCCTCCTGTGTAGTACTCCTGTCCTGGCTGCCCCGGACTTCCATCAACCCTTCAAGCTGGAGGTGGACGCGAGTGGCAGTGGGGCTGGAGCGGTCCTATTACAAGAAGATGTATCAGGTACTGACCATCCCGTATGCTATTACTCCAAAAAGTTTAATCCGGCTCAAAACAACTACAGTACCATTGAAAAGGAGACCCTTGCGTTGCTCCTAGCGGTTCAATTCTTTGAAGTATATGTGGGATCCAGTTCTTTACCTGTAACGGTCTACACGGACCACAATCCTTTGGTCTTTTTGAAACAAATGAGAAATTCGAATCAACGGCTTATGCGATGGTCATTACTGGTACAGGATTTCAATTTACAAATTTGTCACAAGAAGGGAGCTGATAATGTCTTGGCAGATGCTCTTTCTCGTGTTTACTTCCCGGAGTGACGCAACTTCCTCTTTTGGGGGAGGAAGTTCTGTTTTGTGGGGGGGGTGTTACGGACCACGGTCCTTTTGATTATTTGTTATTTGCTTAAGTATAATTATTATTTATAGTGGCTATTAAATTAGGATAATAATTATAAGTTTGGTATTTGTTATTATGTTTTGGGGCATGTAACAAGTTGTATTTCTTTTACTGCAGTACTCAAGTGAATTGACAGACATGGCTGTGAGTGACAGGTCTCTGATTGGACCTGCCCCCCTCTGGTCCTTATTGGTTTTCCCTGACAACCCCAGTTTCCTGTTGGCTGGGCACTCTTCCTGTTGTTCTATAAAAGCTCAGTTGAACTTGACTTCACCAGGGGACGACAGCGCTTCGGCAGCAGAGAATCGATCCCTCTTGTCCCCTCTTGTGCCTGCCTGTTTCTGATTTAGTTTGTTATTGTTTCTGGTTCATTGCCGTAAGTTATGATTTGTTTGTTTAGCCCAGTTTTCGTTAAGGTAATCTCTAAGTTGTTTATGAGTCTGTAAAACCCACTATTTATCCTTGTTAAAAGCCCGGTTCCTACTTCCACCATGTAGGAGTGCCAGGTCTTTTCCTTTTGATAATTTATTGTAATTTTGGTTAGTTAGGGTAGTTAGGGATTTAGAATTGTCTTTTGTTTAAATTCTGTTAGGGCCTTAGGTAGGGGTAAACTTTTGTTTTTTAGTTAGAGTCATTTTGTTAGAATAGCACCTGCACTCTGAAGCTAACTTATGGGAGAATTGTGAACCAGAATTGTATAAATTGTCTCTGCCACTGAAAGAAAAGGACTGCTACAAATAAATTGAAGTTCTTTTCACCCTGTCTCCTCTCAAATTGTGTCATGTCCCTTCACCCTAGACGAAGGTCCATAACAAGCTCACAAAACGGCACAACATTGAAACTAAATATAATGGCCCGACTTCTGCTATATTATATTCTGCAGATTTCTTTTTTCTTTTTACAATACATATTGTTCAAATATGAATATGATTATAATCATATCTGAACTGTGGGGACCTTTCAAAATATATATATATTTTGGAGGGTCCCCACAGTTCAGATATGATTATCCTGGAGGGTTTTGCCAGTTAAAAATATTAAAATGTTGGGGGGTCCTCACTTCAAACTGAAAAGTTTAACGGGAACCCTTGGTAATGGGTTGAAGTATTATGCTTTAAATACCTGACAATAAAAACAGAAAAGACTGCAAGGCATTCCCAACGAGGCAAAACAACACCCTATGTCCATGCAGGAAGTACACAATCACAATCACATGGGGCCGAGAGGATGAAAGTCATTCAAGGCAACAGAACAGAACAGACACATTTACACAACTACCGGTATATATATGTATTTATTAACGTAGTAAACATGTTCCATTCACACGGTTATAAACTTAATGTTTAACTAAACCATTAATTGACACGAACTCAAAGGAAGGGAAAACAAATAACTATATTAAATTAAGGAACAGATCAGTCAGTCATTATGAAGACTATGGCGAAATGCCTGTTTAGAATAGCACAGTTCTCTCTGTCCCAGCATCCTGTGTCATCTACCAACACTGTGTTTACGCGGACCATGGTGGTGAGTATTGTGACCATTATGATTATTAGTAGTATTATTTTATGTGATAATCTTACTCTGATATTGGACAGATATAGCCATGGTCTATTTGTCCACTGTCAGACTTAGACTTCAGGGTGTAGGCCTATTTCTGTTCATTTATCTGACTGACTGACTGACTGACTGACTGACTGATATAATTAATTCATTCATTCATTCATACATTCATTCATTCATTCATTCATACATACATACATTTAATTTGACAGATGATTATATGAATAACAATCACATTGGTTTGGTATAGCCTATTATAATGTGTGTGTGTGTGTGTGTGTGTGTGTGTGTGTGTGTGTGTGTGTGTGTGTGTGTGTGTGTGTGTGCAGGGGGATATACAAATATCAAATCAAAATGTAATGGTGGAAACCCTTATATAGACAGAATGTAATGCATACTTATAGCACAACAGACAGCATGATCACTATAGCAGTCAAGATGATCTGCTGTCTTTTCTCATAGCTTAATTATTATCTGAGTTGAAAACAATGCATGGGTATTGGTTCCACAGTTTGATCTCCTATAGGCTACTGAACATGACCAAATAAGGTCCTTCCTTCCTCCCTATGTGTACTTTGATACGAGACAGTGCATAGCGTTGATGGAAGCTATAGCGTAGTTGTTTCATTAAACCATTCTGAACGGGCACCCATTTTGGTGTTAGCATCATGCTATGCTTTAGCTATTGAAAAATAGCAGATCTACAAGCTCATATCGCGCCACCGAGTGGCGCGCTACGAGCTTGTAGGTCTGCTATTTTTGAAAAATCGAAGAAACGACTGACATTTTTAGAATCTGATCTCAGGTCAGAATGGGTTCATCAGACCAGTGTGTGTCCAGTGGAAACCTCGTATGAATCTGATCTCAGGTCAGAATGGGTTCATCAGACCAGTGTGTGTCCAGTGGAAACCTCGTATGAATCTGATCTCAGGTCAGAATGGGTTAAACCATGAAGACCTGAAGCCCACCACTCCACAAATGAGTCTTGTAAATATATATATAATAGCTGGTTTATGGTTAGCTGGAGCTCAATGTCATCCAGAATAAATGGTGAACCCTGATGAACTCTCCCTGTAATGTCCCTGAAACATCTGTCCATTCACCTTTCAGAACTGTGTGTGTGTGTGTGTGTGTGTGTGTGTGTGTGTGTGTGTGTGTGTGTGTGTGTGTGTGTGTGTGTGTGTGTGTGCCTGCCTGCGTGCGTGTGTGCGCCATTGTCTTCACCATGGCTCTAGTAATTTCTCCCACAGGCTGTGTGTGTGATGCTGTTGTTTACGTTGATGCTGCAGACCTGTTTGCCAGTTTTGTGTGTGTGTGTGTGTGTGTGTGTGTGTGTGTGTGTGTGTGTGTGTGTGTGTGTGTTAAACCAAGAACCCACTTTTTATATAATGTCATGTATTGCCATGCTTTCTGTTCTTGCTTAGTGTAAATCGCTCTGGATTAAGAGCGTCTGCTAAATGCCTAAATTGTAAAGTGTTTGTGTTTTTGTGTGTGTGTGTGTGTGCGTGTGCGCATGCGTGTGTGCGTGCGTGCGTGCGTGCGTGCATTGTCCAGTCGTTGCCCTGGCCCTTCTCGTTCCAGCCCAGGGACTTCAGCGAGCCTAACTCGTCGTGGGGGTCCGAGATGACCCGACTGTACCAGCACTACAACAGCCTGTGTGAGGAGGAGAAGACCCCCCACGGGGCGGAGAAGTAAGGGCCGATTCATACTCCTATTTTACCGCTGTTTCGGCGCTGTAGTGCCGAAATGATTTCGGCTCGTCAGAAGTTTTCAGTAGCACCGAAGAGCCGACTTTAGGACGGTACCCGCACCACCCGAACCTCAAATGAATTCACATTGTAGGCTCTACAGAGCCAAATGACGTCACATTGTAGGCTCTACGAGCCAAATTACGTCACATTGTAGGCTCTACAGAGCCAAATGACGTCACATTGTAGGCTCTACAGAGCCAAATGACATCACAGTGTAGGCTCTACAGAGCCAAATGACGTCACATTGTAGGCTCTACAGAGCCAAATGACGTCACATTGTAGGCTCTACGAGCCAAATGACGTCACATTGTAGGCTCTACAGAGCCAAATGACGTCACATTGTAGGCTCTACAGAGCCAAATGACATCACATTGTAGGCTCTACAGAGCCAAATGACGTCACATTGTAGGCTCTACGAGCCAAATGACGTCACATTGTAGGCTCTACAGAGCCAAATGACGTCACATTGTAGGCTCTACAGAGCCAAATGACGTCACATTGTAGGCTCTACAGAGCCAAATGACGTCACATTGTAGGCTCTACAGAGCCAAATGACGTCACATTGTAGGCTCTACGAGCCAAATGACGTCACATTGTAGGCTCTACAGAGCCAAATGACATCACATTGTAGGCTCTACAGAGCCAAATGACGTCACATTGTAGGCTCTACAGAGCCAAATGACGTCACATTGTAGGCTCTACAGAGCCAAATGACGTCACATTGTAGGCTCTACAGAGCCAAATGACGTCACATTGTAAATTACGTCACATTGTAGACTCTACAGAGCCAAATGACGTCACATTGTAGGCTCTACAGAGCCAAATGACGTCACATTGTAGGCTCTACAGAGCCAAACCGACTTTTATTCGGCTCTAAAATAGGAGTATGAATCGGCCCTAAGGCCGGACACAATGATTAATCCATTCTGCTTGTAGGTCTGCTATTTTTGAAAAATCTTGAAAATGTGTCGCAAATTTGGAATAGATATATATTATATATATAAACGTTTTTAACTCGAATCTTTGCTTCTGCTGGTCCCTGGATCAACATATTTTCAGATGGGGTCGGAGGACAATTACAGATCATTTTTGGGGTCCTTGACATGACATACTGAGATTGACATTTTTTTTATTCGACGTCAGGCCTAAATGGGTTAATCGCTATAATTCTTTTTCATAATCGTCAATCGTTTCCATGTTGAAAAATGTCTACAAGCTTACAACACGTCACTTTGTGAAGTGTGTTAACTGCTTGTATATATTTCAACAATTTCCGCTATTTTGTGCATTTCTTTTTGGAAAGAAAAAACATGTATCAGTGATTGAAGTGATTGAGTGAAGACTTAAGTTTAAGTAATTTGCCATATCTGACCAAGTGCTATTTGTGATTACGAAAGCCTTAAAGGGGCCAAACGGAAAAACAAATTGTAACGTTCCAAAAATGTTCAATGAAAAATAAAAAAAGTAATTGTTTGTGTGACTATTATTAATGGTCAAGTTAAATGTGTAATGTTTGCAGCCCTGCCCCCGATGAGGGCGCGGTGGAGAGGACCGGGGCGTCACCGTGGAGGAGGCTGCCCAGCTACAACCGGACCCTCAAGTACGTCCCAGGTATAAAACACCTCATGCTCCTCCTCGTTGCGTACGAAATGGGCCTCAACGTTTTCTTTGAAGTTTGAAGCCACGGCTATTTAGTTGAACAATCTTTCTACATCCAATGATTGCGTAGACTTCTTTACTGTGCACACTTAAAAGACCACTTCACCACTTTTCAACCTATCTTCATATAATAGGTCCTCACTAATAATCATGATAAATTGGCAAAATTATTTTCTACTCAGTCTGTGTCTCACAGGAGGGCTGTGGGCAGTTTAGAAACCGTCTTCCAGTGACATCATCATTAGGCAGATTTTTTTACAAAAATATTTAGATTTTCATTATCGTGAGAACGATGGCTTCCATTTTCGCATTGCAACTTTTCAGGACTAGAAAGCCTGCAGTTTCTATTATCTTGTATTCCCCATCGATGATGTCACTGGAAGACGGTTTCTAAACTGCCCACATCATGATTATTAGTGAGGACCAATTATATGAAGATAGGTTGAAAAGTGCTGCAGCAATGCAGATGTTTAACAATAGTGACCAGATTTGACTGAGAGCCTGCCATCACGCAAATTCCAGAGGAGAAAATCGTTTATTTTATTTTTCTAAAAGTTCTAAAATGGGTTAATGGCACACCTGCGTTGGCGAGTTCCATCGCCAACGCAGAAGTGCCATTAATGAAGGTAAAGCACGACTGTCGAGTTACCCTTAAAAAAACCCCCCACGTCAACTCAATTTCATTATAACATAAGATATTGGCTAAAATCACTTTAATGATTGTAGCCACAAAACCCAAAAGTGTTCAAAGAAAATTCTGCTATCCTACCAACCCAGTCTGCTCTGCTCTGAGAGAACAGCACAGCTATTTATATGTATGTTTTAATTAGGCTAATTAGATGTCAATCTTGCTTACTGTAAGGCGCTCAGGATTAAGAGTGTCTGCTAAATGTCTTAAATTGTAAATTGTGTGTGCGTGCGTGCGTGTGCATGCGTGTGCGTGCGTGCGTGCAGGTGGGGTGTACCTCAGTAAGATCGTCCAGTCCAAGGCGCGTCTCTTCACGCGCAACATCCGCGCTCCGGGGGCGGCGTTCGAGTACGTGATGTTCATCAACGACGCGGAGCACAGGTCTGTGTGCGTGTTCCAGGCCGGACACCTGCTGGAAGGACCCCCGGGGTGAGTGGGAGAGAGGAGCCTTGCCTTGCCGAGCCATGAGGCCCATAGGGCAGGAGCCTATCTCCTGTTTCTGTAGCCATGAGGCCCATAGGGCAGGAGCCTATCTCCTGTTTCTGTAGCCATGAGGCCCATAGGGCAGGAGCCTATCTCCTGTTTCTGTAGCCATGAGGCCCATAGGGCAGGAGCCTATCTCCTGTTTCTGTAGCCATGAGGCCCATAGGGCAGGAGCCTATCTCCTGTTTCTGTAGCCATGAGGCCCAGAGGACAGGAGCCTATCTCCTGTTTCTGTAGCCATGAGGCCCATAGGGCAGGAGCCTATCTCCTGTTTCTGTAGCCATGAGGCCCATAGGGCAGGAGCCTATCTCCTGTTTCTGTAGCCATGAGGCCCATAGGGCAGGAGCCTATCTCCTGTTTCTGTAGCCATGAGGCCCATAGGGCAGGAGCCTATCTCCTGTTTCTGTAGCCATGAGGCCCATAGGGCAGGAGCCTATCTCCTGTTTCTGTAGCGTGAGGCATCTTGATGTACAAGTACACCCCCTGGACATGACGCTAGTATGTCGCAGGGACTTATACCCCCAATCCAACCCTTGATGCTGAGTGTCAAGCAGGGAGGCATTGGGTCCCATTTTTATAGTCTTTGGTATGACCACAAGGCCACTGAGCTGGTAGGGGAGAGAGGACAGGAGACATTAATTAATTTAAATTAATTTTGTTGTATAAAAGCATATACGTATATGCGGACGTCTCTGACGTTTTATAACAAACCAAACCGTTTGAAAACTAATTGGAACTAATTGAGAGGTGACAGTAGACACCTTTACGAACACATTTGTGGAGAAAGCTAGTGGTGAGCATTTTGCTTTGCAGATTGGTGACACATTTGGCTAAACCTTCCCTAACAACTTGATTCCGTAGTCCCGGCTACAACATCAGAGTGCCGTGACTTCAAATCACCAGGGGTGCGGGGGAATCCCTTTTGGTGTTTTAACTAAGCATTATGTTATACTTTAGCTATTGAAAAATAGCAGATCTACAAGCTCGTAGGTCTGCTATTTTTGAAGAATCGTGAAAATGCGGCACACAAATCTTTGAATATATATTCTTTCAGAAGACTTTATTTTTGTTTAATTTCGACGGCGGGCCTAAATTGGTTAAATATTTTAGTTTTTAGTTCATCAAATCTCTCCTATACCGTACGAAACAATGTGAACGCAGAGAGGTCCGACGACAACAACAACAACAACTGAATCAGAATGATTCCATGGTACCATGTCGACCGATGATGATGATAATCCATGCATTGTGATTGCACTTCCAGACACGTCCACGGGGGGGCGATAGCCACCATGATTGACTCTGTGACGGGGACCCATGCCTCCTACATCTCTGGGCCTGGGCCCGTGATGACGGCCAACCTCAACATCAACTACCGCAGGTCTGTTATACCATGATATACCATGATTATAACATATACAACCTCAACTACCGCAGGTCTGTTATACCATGATATACCATGATTATAACATATACAACCTCAACTACCGCAGGTCTGTTATACCATGATATACCATGATTATAACATATACAACATCAACTATCGCAGGTCTGTTATACCATGATATACCATGATTATAACATATACAACCTCAACATCAACTACCGCAGGTCTGTTATACCATGATGTTATACAACCTCAACATCAACTACCGCAGGTCTGACTGATCACCATGATGTTATACCATGTTATACCATGATGTTATACCATGATGTTATACTACCTCAACATCAACTACCGCAGGTCTGACTCATCACCATGATGTTATACCATGTTATACCATGATGTTATACCATGATGTTATACTACCTCAACATCAACTACCGCAGGTCTGACTCATCACCATGATGTTATACCATGTTATACCATGATGTTATACCATGATGTTATACTACCTCAACATCAACTACCGCAGGTCTGACTCATCACCATGATGTTATACCATGTTATACCATGATGTTATACCATGTTATACCATGATGTTATACCATGTTATACCATGATGTTATACCATGATGTTATACCATGTTATACCATGATGTTATACCATGTTATACCATGATGTTATACCATGTTATACCATGATGTTATACCATGATGTTATACCATGTTATACCATGCTGTTATACCATGTTATACCATGATGTTATACCATGTTATACCATGATGTTATACCATGTTATACCATGATGTTATACTACATGATGTACTGTACTAGTGTTGATTGGTCTCACTGATCACCACGATGTTCTGTTACTGTACTAGTGGTGATTGGTCTCACTCATCACCATGATGTTCTGTTACTGTACTAGTGGTGATTGGTCTCACTGATCACCATGATGTTCTGTTACTGTACTAGTGGTGATTGGTCTCACTGATCACCATGATGTTCTGTTACTGTACTAGTGGTGATTGGTCTCACTGATCACCACGATGTTCTGTTACTGTACTAGTGGTGATTGGTCTCACTGATCACCACGATGTTCTGTTACTGTACTAGTGGTGATTGGTCTCACTCATCACCATGATGTTATACCATGTTATGCCATGATGTTATACTACATGATGTACTGTACTAGTGGTGATTGGTCTCACTGATCACCATGATGTTCTGTTACTGTACTAGTGTTGATTGGAGCAGAACTTTTGGATTTCAGTTTAACCCGATTTAGAGTTTATGATTTTTTTCTAAAATAGCAGACCTACAAGCTCGTAGGTTGAGGTTGTAGATCTGCTATTTTTCAATAGCTAAATTATAACAATGTTTAACACACCAAAAGGGGTTCCCGCCCAAAATGGGTTAAACTAGTCTTTTTTTATATATATATATTTTTTTTATCCCATGAGTTTGTAACCCATTTTTCACCCCTGTGTCAATTATCTAATGTGATCCTGGGCTCTACACACCCTCCACCAACCTAGTCCCCATATATGGGGGACAAGGGGAGACCAACCTAGTCCCCATATATGGGGGACAAGGGGAGACCAACCTAGTCCCCATATATGGGGGACAAGGGGAGACCAACCTAGTCCCCATATATGGGGGACAAGGGGAGACCAACCTAGTCCCCATATATGGGGGACAAGGGGAGACCAACCTAGTCCCCATATATGGGGGACAAGGGGAGAGCAACGGACTTGAACTCATGCTTCCTTCATGCCTGAGTGTCCAAGTTGCTCCTTTACACCTGACAGGGGGGAGTTTCCCTGGTTGGACTTTCCCCTCCATCAGGCGCCCCGGCTGGCCAGGGGGAGGCAGTTTAGAGACCAGGATTACTGCATGTTTTTTGTAAGGGTACCTACCCTAGGGGACACGGGGAGAACATGCAAACTCATGCAAAGCCACAGTCTTTTGAATAAAATTCTATTTAGTTTTAGTCACATGTGTTAGTCTAGTTTAAATCGTAAGCTTGGTTTTGTCAACAAATATGTATTTTTCCGGGGCTTTGATGCCATCAGAATGCCTGATTTTACACTTGGTTGCATATGCTGAGAATAGCCGATCTACAAGCTCACAACGCGTCGCAGCCCGTCACGTTGTGAGCTTGTAGATTGGCTATTTTCAGAGTGCAACACCCGAGCACAACTAAGAATAAAACCACTTTAGTTAGGGTTAGTTCTACTGGATCTTTTCTACACTAGTCCCTCCTTAGTTTAGTCTAGTTTATATTTGTTGACGAAAGTGTCAATATATTTAGTCTTAGTTTTAGTCATTGTAGCTTAGTTTTTATTTCATTTTTATTTTGTCTAGTTTATATTTGTTGACGAAAGTGTCAATATATTTAGTCTTAGTTTTAGTCATTGTAGCTTAGTTTTTATTTCATTTTTATTTTGTCTAGTTTATATTTGTTGACGAAAGTGTCAATATATTTAGTCTTAGTTTTAGTCATTGTAGCTTAGTTTTTATTTCATTTTTATTTTGTTTTCGTCAGTGAAAAAAGGCAGTCGACGGACATTTTTCGTCATAGTTTTAGTCGACGAAATCAACACAACTGTACACAACCTCAACACCAACTACCGCTGGTCTTACTGTATATTTCCACACCACATTGTATACTGTCAGGCAGAAACCTCTATATTATTTACATATTTTAACGTGTTGAATGCCCTACTTTGTCATTCTATGTCACACAAAAGATCTACAAGCTCAAAACGTGTTGCATCGCAAAGCATTTTGAGCCAGTTGCCCATGTATGATAATACACACAGGCTGTAAAGAAATTAACACGACATGAAACATAATGCGTTCAAACGTTCATGAAAAACACATTTAGAAAACATTGTCCTGTTCCGTTATTACAGTCCCGTCCCTCTGGGCAGCACGGTGCTCATCTATTGGTCTGTCTCTGTTCCGTTATCACAGCCCCGTCCCTCTGGGCAGCACGGTGCTCATCCATTGGTCTGTCTCTGTTCCGTTATCACAGCCCCGTCCCTCTGGGCAGCACGGTGCTCATCCATTGGTCTGTCTCTGTTCCGTTATCACAGCCCCGTCCCTCTGGGCAGCACAGTGCTCATCCATTGGTCTGTCTCTGTTCCGTTATCACAGCCCCGTCCCTCTGGGCAGCACGGTGCTCATCCACTCAGCTCTGGACAGGAAGGAAGGCAGGAAGACGTACCTGACGTGTCGAGTGACGAGCACCGACGAGTCCAAGATACACACTGAAGCTACAGGTATATACACACGCACGCACACACACACACACACACACACACACACACACACACACACACACACACACACACACACACACACACACACACACACACACACACACACACACTGTAGAATGACCACACTGAAGCTACAGGTAATACAACACACGCTTCAATTCAAATGAGCTTTATTGGCATGAGACAACTTATGTTAGCATTGCCAAAGCAAGAGTCAAAATGTAATAAAAAACTGTTGAAAATGGGGAAAGTATATACAGTTGGGGTACCGCATTGTGTGAACTGAGCTGTCACATTGCATCGTTATATACATGTTATGTATACAGGGTATAAAGCTTTTTCAAACTAATCTTTTGCAGTCATTTTGGGACAAATAGCAGCATTTTCTCCTCAAAACTATTTAAATAGAATACAAAAGAATAAAGCCTGAAATGTAAAATGTAGCAGCTCTGTTTACAATATGTACAATATAGGTCTATAGCAGGGATGGGCATCTTTGACGATGGAGAGGGCCACTATATTTCCACACTCACTCCAGAGAGCCACATTGCTGTCGTAGCAAAAATAGCAGATCTACAAGCTCAAAACGCGTCGCAGTGCGACGCGTTTTGAGCTTGTAGATCTGCTATTTTTGCTATAGTCGAATTGAAATCTTCAATTTCTTTGCAATTTTTTTTATTTGAATCCTGAAAATTAACATTTTTATGTAATTTCAAATGCCTTTAATTATACTTGTGTTGAGCAATGAGCTACTAATTTAGACTGAAGTAATTAAAGCGGGTCATGTTTGCATGTTGTGGAATAGTAAACAGCTGAAACCAACATTATATCAGTATTCTGACATTAACCTGGGGGCCACATTAAGTGAAGGTGGGGGCCGCATGGCATGTGGCCCCCGGGCCACCAGTTGCACATGTATGGTCTATAAGGTCTACTCGATACAGGTAGTAAGTCCTTATTTAAGCCCTAACCACACCAAAGGGCCACCGTACAACTCCTCGGGTCCAAACGGTTGCAAGGAGTTAACGCTAAAAGCGTCTGGACCCTTTGGTGTGGTTTGGGGCCATTGACTGCCAATGCGTTGAATCACTAGAGGTCAACGTGGGTCAACGAGCAACAAGACATATGTGTCCCAGTCCAGTGATTTGAACCACAAGTCGCCAACTCTGTTATGTCACTATAGAACGAAATACATTATTTTTTTCTTTTTTTGTGGTTTTCGTTTTTAGCCACATTAAAACAGTTTGACTGCTGAAAACGATTTACCAGACTTTTAATCAACCCCCCTTCACTGCCGAGATTGTTGTATTACCTTTAGAGCATACGCTGAATTATTTGGGCTTTTAATCCGCGAAAATCGAGCGAAAAAAGCTTCCTCTGTCTGTTATGAACGATCGCACCACCCGCCATCTTGGTACACCCGGAAGACGCAGCACAGGACCCTCCTCAATGAGGCGTTGCACCCCATTCGTTTGCATTGGCCTCAATTTCCCAGAAGCCCTAGCAGCCCACAGCATGTGACGATTTCCGGTTTCCTCATCAAAACAGATGCACCTACTCTCTTTCTCCGCGGCGAAGAAGGATTTTCTATTTATTGTTTACATTACGGCGGATTAAACACATGAAACAAAAGTCGCGTATGTCCGATATGGCAGCGACATTAACCTGGAGTAATCCATTCCCAGCACGGAAACTGTTTTAACACAGTTGGAATGTTAAAGAATGTTTTTATTCCATCAGAAAGTCGCTTTAGTGTCATTAAGTCGTTCTAATTGCTTAAACATGTCACTATGTGTAATGTTTTAACGATTGGATTAACCAATGCTAACAAATGCTAACCAGAAAATAGAGCTTTCCTCTTTAAAGTATGGAAATTCCGCTAAAATTCCGCTTTTTGTACACAATCGTTTTTGAAGATAATACTAGTCTTTTACTAACTGGCTAACAGAAATAGCAGAGAAAGAAGTATTAACCATCGTATTCTCCAATTTGACATTTCTGGTTCAACAAGTTTCAAATGGTCATATCTTCTTCATTTCCCCCCCCCAATTTCAATGAGCAATACATCATATGAAAGGTTACAGTGTGCAGTTTCATAATATGTAAAGAACTGAAAAATGACCATGGCCCCCTTGTATATTAAATCACTGGCACTGGTCACATATCTCACCGCAGGGACAACGCTAAAACCGACCGTTTTGTCTGCCCTCTCTGTGTCCTCTGTGTTTTAGGACTGTTCTTGACCATTCTGTCTGTCCTCATGTCTCTGTTTTAGGACAGTTCTTGACCATTCTGTCTGTCATCTCTGTGTCCTCATGTCTCTGCTTTAGGACTGTTCCTGTCCATCAGCGTTGGACATCTCCTCCGATGAAGACACATCGCACGCTTTCACTTCTAGTGATTTTCACTAGTCGCCTAGTTTACTAGTCGACTAGTTGTTTAACTAGGCCTACCTGTTATGTATTTATTTTTTATTTTTATATATATATATAATATTTGTACATTTAAAAACGGTGTACATAACTATAATTTAGCTGATCTTGAGGCCTACAAAAACGGGGGAAAAACAAAAAACTTTTTTTTCTTTTAATCAACTAATCAACTAGTACTAACAAAGTCGACTAGTGGATTTACTAGTCGACTAGTTGCTTAAAGCCTTAATGCACGCATGCACGCGCACACACACACATGCACACGCTGTGGCAGCCAGAACCAACCCACTCATTAACACTCCAGTCCAGCCAACTGCCTGCCTGACAAAAGATTTTATGTTTTTTTTTCCATTTCCATTTTCCACCAATGACGTGCAGTATCGTAGGCTGTAGTGTATATTATGAGTCAACCTGCACATCGGGAGCAATTAGGGGTTCAGAGTCTTTTGCTCAAGGACACTTCGATCGACACTATAAACTCTGGGCGAGCCCACAGGGATCGAACTGGGACATCTGGCCGCTCTACCGGCCAGCTCAACCCCTGAGCCACTGCCGCTCCCTCGAAGACCTTTTGAACTTACACAGGAGAAACAAGTTCAAGGTCTTCAACAAGTAGTACTCTCTTTGAGACCGCTGTAACTCGTTTACTATAGATTATAGGATATGAGCTGATATTGCAAACAGTGCCTTGGAACTATCATTTATACTCCATAGTATACGGTATTATAGCCCTGAGACTGGGAGGCCAGGGTTCGATCCACGGCCCGGGTCATACCAAAGACTGTAAAAATGGGACCCAGTGCCTCCCTGCTTGGCACTCAGCATCAAGGGTTGGGATTGGGGGGTCAGTCCCTGGTGCGACATACTAGATCATGTCCAGGGGGTGTGCTTGTACATCAAGCTGCCTCACTGAGATAGGCTCCTGCCCCCTATGGGCCTCATGGTAGACACTAACTGAGATAGGCTCCTAACTTGTCGAGAAGTCCGTAAGACCCCCCCCCCCCATGCAAAAGCCTGCATTTGGACGCGTAGTTAATCATCTTGTAGAGAAGGTATTTTCTTTTACCAAGGAAGGCTGAAGGCCCTCCAGGCCAAAGCCTGCTTTGTCTTTTAGCGTCCTCAAATGTCCCAACTCGTTCAGCCGCGCCCCTCGTCTCTTTTCCCACTAGGAAGTAGGCTTTTTTGTTTATCCCATTCCTGACCTGAGATCAGATTCATACGAGGTTTCCACTGGACACACACACTGGTCTGATTAACCCATTCTGACCTGAGATCAAATTCTAAAAAATGTCAGTCGTTTTTTCGATTTTTCAAAAATAGCAGACCTACAAGCTCGTAGCGCGCCACTCGGTGGCGCGCTATGAGCTTGTAGATCTGCTATTTTTTCAATAGCTAAAGCATAACATGACGCTAACACCAAAATGGGTGCCCGTTCAGAATGGGTTATTGTTGTTTTTTCATATCAGGAGTCGGTGGTTCTGGCTCTGCAGCAATGCGTGTAAGTTAGTGCCATTCTCTTTCTTCCTTCCCTGACATTTGAAGCGGGAAGCTGCTGCTTACAGTTTTGTTGGATTTTGCCAACGTATATAGGCCTACTACTGTACATTAAACAGCAAAGCAACATATATTTATATTTACCTCATTGTTTCCATACAGTATACTTCCCTCAAACGCAGTTTAAATTCACAGCTGTACACATGCTGTATGTCGAAACACAGGACTATTTATATTGAGATTATTTGTTATATTTACTTTATTTATTGTATTTAATTTATAAACAGTGTTGGTGACTCTATAAGAAGTGTTTAGGTGGGAACGTGCTCATACATTGCCATGTAAATTATAAATACATAATGCGTCATTATTTTGCTGCCTTTTGTAAAGTCTTGCTCAACAGGCTGATGGACAGAGTACTCTAACCTAGTACTGTAGTCAAAGTACAGATACCTCTGCCTGGTGAAATATGACTACAGTACAGTACTGCTGTCTAATTTCTACTTGAGTAAAAGTACTGGAGTACTTGCTTTAAAAAAATAAAATAAGAAGAAGACGGCAAATTCCAAATTTGATTTTCTTTTTAATTTCATTTTTTTCCTTCCTACATTTAAGAATATAGCCAATTAAAAATGTAACCCCTTTTTTCTCCCCAATGTAGTCGTTATACCAATTGATTTATACCAAAACATTTATTTTAGTCTATTATTATTATTATTATTATTATTATTAGTAACACTCCCCACTGACCGGTGCCCCCCAGCCTAGTACAGTGACAGTACAGTGACAAATATCCCTCTTCCCCACGATAATAGTGAAAACAGCCGATCTACAAGAGTGCATTCATGGGTGTTGAACTCTACGGTCTTGGGCTAACTGTACAGCTGACAGTATATATAATGTTGTGTTTGTCTGTTACTCAACATTACCAGTAACTGAGAATCAGACGGTAAGCCATTGTGTTTTCTTGATGTGTCAATTAATTAAACTTTGTTCGGTAAAAAGAGGATGGAACGTCGTTCTGTTTTTTTTAGACGATTGTGTTCTTGGCAGTGTTGTTTTTGACAGCAAATTTCTATTTTAGTTTTTTGTCATAGTCTCTTGAATAGTTTTCACTTAGTTTTAGTCACATCTTAGTCAACTGGAATGTATTAGTGTTAGTCTAGTTTTAGTCGACTAAATGTCATAAGATTTTAGTTGACTAAATCTACATGTGATTTAGTCGACTAAAATGTATTTTGGCGGGCCTTGTAGCCGTCATAATAACTGATTTTACACTTGCTGAAAATAGCCGATCTACAAGCTCACAGCTCTCAGCTTGTAGATCGGCTATTTTCAGCATGCAACCAAGTGTAAAATGACTTATACTGGATCTGTTGTCCACTAGTCCCTTCCTAACATTTTAGTGTAGTTTTTATTTGTTGACGAAATTGTCAGTATATTTAGTCTTAGTTTTAGTCACCATAGCATAGTTTTCATTTAGTTTCCATTTAGTTTTGTTCAGTGGAAAAAGGTAGTCGACGAACATTTTTCGTCTTAGTTTTAGTCGACGAAAACAACACTGGTTTTTGGGCAGAAACCGTGCATCATATCGAGTCCTTTAGTTAGTAGTTTCATAAATTAACACCCTATTTTGTTCTTTGTTGTGACAGTGTGTGGCGTCATTTGGCTCTGTAGAGCCTACAATGTGATGACATTTGGCTCTGTAGAGCCTACAATGTGACGTCATTTGGCTCTGTAGAGCCTACAATGTGATGTCATTTGGCTCTGTAGAGCCTACAATGTGATGTCATTTGGCTCTGTAGAGCCTACAATGTGACGTCATTTGGCTCTGTAGAGCCTACAATGTGATGTCATTTGGCTCTGTAGAGCCTACAACAATGTGACGTCATTTGGCTCTGTAGAGCCTACAATGTGACGTCATTTGGCTCTGTAGAGCCTACAATGTGACGTCATTTGGCTCTGTAGAGCCTACAATGTGACGTCATTTGGCTCTGTAGAGCCTACAATGTGACGTCATTTGGCTCTGTAGAGCCTACAATGTGACGTCATTTGGCTCTGTAGAGCCTACAATGTGACGTCATTTGGCTCTGTAGAGCCTACAATGTGACGTCATTTGGCTCTGTA
>NC_139698.1:5591689-5599189 GCF_964188405.1 Protomyctophum parallelum | reverse complement strand
TGGAGAAGCTCATAGTGGCGCGCTATATGAGCTTGTAGGTCTGCTTTTTCAGAAAACTGTCAGGATGTAGAAGATTTTTTTTAAATCTGATCTCAGGTCAAAATGGGTTAAGGGTCAATTTGTTCCATTTGCGCACCGTCAGAGCAGAGCAGAAGTTTTGTTGACTCAGACTCGAAAACTCTAAGATTTTTATATTTACTCGACTAACACTAGACTAAGAATGACTACATAGAACTAAATGTGTTTTCACCCACGGAACCGCCTGGATTACAATGTTATAGAACCTTTTGTCATAGCTAACCAATGCTATGCAAATATGTAAATCTTTCCACCTAAGGTGCAGTTTGTCACGTTACCTGTGAGTGGACGACCCAACAAAGCATTACACTTGTTTACAAGAGGGTCCACCATGTTCAATTCATCAAAACATGTAGAGACGTACAAATAGACACTTCTATATAGTCAAAGTCTCAAAGAACAGAACAGGAATTCATCATAAAGGAGGTAAAAAGGGAAAATAAACTGTGGTGTATTTTCACACCACATTATAACTGATTAATCTAGACAGAAGAAGACTGAAAATAGCTTCTCTAAACTAAATAGCAAACTGTAGGCCCTGTAGTGAAAAACCTTCAGATTTTACGGGGGCCCGTTTCGAATTGCAGCCGTCCGTAGGTGCCCTTTGAGAGCCGTTTTGAAGGAGTCAAGGGATCCACATGTCTTAATGACTGTTGGTAGGGCGTTCCACATTTTGGTGGCATAGGAGCTATATACTTTTATACGTTCTAAATCTCCAGAACCATAACAATATTATTTAAACGTCATATGAAAACGGTTGACATATAATTACAATTATGTAAAGCTTTGTTCAGAATGCATCCGTACAGACTTAAACAGCAATGTTATAAAGACATAATACATTATTAAATGTATTATACATAATCATTATACATTATGTAAATAAATATACACAGTGAAATCATTAGAGTTGATTTTTACCTCTGTAACTCTGAGAGTGTACAAACGGAATCACTCTCAGAGCAGTGTTCTAAAATATAGAATTGTTCTAAAATATTGTTCTAAGATATTTTGATATTTACTCGACTAACACACCAGACTAACACTAAACCATTTCAGGTGACTAAAATAGGACTAAAACTTAATTCAAAATAATAAAATGACTAAAATTTACTGTCAAATGTAACACTGTCTGAGAGTAAAATAAACAGGGAGTATTCTATACGGCATATCCGCGCAGATAAAGATACGTGTGTTTATATGAATGTTTTGAAACTCAAATTGAGCTGATCGGTTATAGCTATAGCTCCTGTATGGGTGTCGGGTGCGAAATGACTCCATTATGTTATTATCGTCTCTTTTGATAGATTTTAGATCAGTGGTTCTCCATCCCTGTTAGGACGGGAACCCCTTTTGGTGTTTTAAGCATCGTGTTTGAAAAATTGAAAAATAGCAGATCTACAAGCTCATAGAGTGTCGCGCTACGAGCTTGTAGATCTGCTATTATATATAGCGAAAATGTTAAAAATGTAATATTCTTTCAGAGCTCATATATTTGCTTCTGGGAGTGTCCCTCCCTGGAACAACATATTTTCAGATGGGGGTCCGCGGCCAAATACAGAAAATTCTGGGGGTCTTTGATGTGAACAAGGTCGAGAACAACTGACATGGAAACATCGGTTATTCAGAAAACGGTTAAGATTTAGAACAGCCTTTTTGTTTAGTTTTTTTTTAATCGGCCTCAGGTCAAAATTACTTTTTAATCCCCTTGCCCTAATTGAATTAAAATGTTACTTCATAGCTCCTTGAGTCATATTAACGGTATAATACGTACATAATGTATGTAAATATGGTAAATTGTATTTTTGTTTTGGGCAACAAACTGTATATTTCGGTATTTGTATGGTAAATGCATGGTGAGATAGTGCCATCCACTGTGCTCTGTATTTGTGGTCTGTCTGGTTCATGGGCAGGTTGATTCATAGGGGATTCACACTATGGTCCCGGGTGCGCACTCGGGACCACTTGGCAGATGTTGTGGTAGTGTGAATGATGCGTACCGTTCCCGGGAGCGGATCGCCCAACCGTCCCCGGGACCGAATGGGGGGAGGGTCTCTGGACCGTTGAAGTGTATTCAGATACGGATCGTTCCAATGTGAATGCATGCAGTCGACGAGCCAAGCGTCAACAAAAAAAAACACAGTCCCCTATTAGGCTCACCTAAAGCAGCTAATCACCTCATTTCAATCACCTGTTGGGTTTGGTCATGTTTGGGCAGAACAAACAGAGCAGAGGTGAAGAGAGGAGCTCTTTCATGGCAGAGAGTCTCCACAAAAGATAAGAAAGAAAATAATATAAAAAAGAACAAGAACTAATAACTGAACTCCTAAAGGTCTGTGCAGAAGGCGCATACTGTACGGTACGCTCCAAGTTGTTTTGTTTTTCGTGTCTGTAAAAGTTATATTGCCATTGTATGAAGAAACACGGGGAAGGAGGTTGCCGTATGTAAAATCCATAAACTTTTCAAATAGCTGATTAATGTGTGTGGGCGGCACTACTATAGTCTACAGTACACACATTGGAAAGATTTATAAAATAGTTCTTTGATCAAAATGTCTTGTTCTCACAGAAGTTGTGGGATGTCCCCCCCCCCCCGTGTGTGTGTGTGTGTGTGTGTGTGTGTGTGTGTGTGTGTGTGTGTGAGTATAACTTAGAATAATAACAGTATAACTGAAAATAATCCTCGTTTACCAAAGCATTTCATCTGAATATCACTTTCGACATAGACTATGTTTATGTGCTGATGATTTCCTGTTGATGTGATCATCAAAAGGTTTATTATTGATTGATCAAGATATTCTCTTCTCCACTTGAAGTGTTTACAAAAGGCATTTATATCCTGAGTGAGTGAGTTGCCATTCTGAATATGCAGTGCAAATTCACTCACTAAATGTTAATGGTGCATTTATATACTGTAGCACCTTTATCCAATGTGCTTTAACCCATTTTGGGTGGGAAACCGTTTTGGTGTTAGCATTATGTTATGCTTTAGCTATTGAAAAATAGCAGATCTACAAGCTCATAGCGCGCCACCGAGTGGCGCGCTACGAGCTTGTAGGTCTGCTATTTTTGAAGAATCGTGAAAAGTGACATGAAAGTGTTTGATAACGAGAAAACAGTCAGGATTTAGAAGACATTTGCAGAATCGTTCCCAGGTCAAAATGGGTTACATTCAGCCATTCACGCATATACACGCTGGTGAAAAGTCACCATGCAAGGCACACATCAGGAGCAACGTAGGGTTCAGAGTCTTGCTCAAGGACACTTTTGACACTAACTCTGGGGAAGGCCGGGATCGAACTGGGAACATTGTGGTTCCCATGTCCGGCCACTCTACCCCTGAACCACTGCCGCACCACACCACTATAATGTCTGCTTTTAGAGATTCTAATGCATTTATCCTGTATATACAGTGTCAGTGTAGTAGTAGACATATAGGCCTACAATAGATTGTTGTGTGTGTGCGTGTGCGCGTGCGCGTGTACACTACACAGCGTGTTTTGCATTCTTGCATTGTGTGCATTCTTCAGGTACAGTCGAGGTTTCCGCCAGAGGAAGCTTTGAGGGTTTTGGTTGGGCGTGTCTGTGCGTTTACAGTGCGCTGTACCGTACGTCTGTCACTGACTGACACACTGCTGACACACACACACACACACACACACACACACACACACACACACACACACACACACACACACACACACTGCTGACTGGGTGATTTTACACCCAGACAAAATAATTAAACCTCCCAACCACCCACCACCCCCTCCTCTCTCTCTCTCTCTCTCTATCTCTCTCTCTCTCTCTCTCTCTCTCTCACCTTCACACACACTCACACGAACATCAACGCTGTATACCGCTGGTGATTTTTTTTTTAAACACTTTATTTTGATTTTTATTGATGAATAAATGAAAAAAAACATATGTGTACATTTTGTTGTATCCGACATGTAAATATCCCCCCCTCCCCCCCAATCAAGGTCAGAACAAGACAAATAAAACAAAGACAGACAGTACAAGACAGTAAAAGTAATTAGTAAACTAGTTTTGAAAGTACTAATGAACATAGTAAGAAGAAAAAAATAATTAAAATAAAATAAAATAAACAGCATTTTCCATCAGGGTATGGTATCTTGGTTACATACATTGTATCCATCTTTCAGTTTAGATAGTAAATTGCTCTATATCCAACGGTCTACTTACTGAGGGCCTCCAACCAGAGGTCGCCCAATGTCAGGTTTAGTGTGAGGTATCAGATTGTACAAGGGAATATGGGTTTAAGTGAAAGGTATACTTTCTACAAACTCTATGAAAGGGGTCCAAGTCATAATGTATCTATCTTTAGCCGCTGGTGATTTTTTGACAGCACATTTTGATGTGGTTTCCGCCCATGTGGTTTTAGCCGTATTATAGCCTTTTGATTTTGTCGGCTCAAATGGATTCTGATTGCCTTGATGGCGTCGAAAATGCCAGATTTTACACTTGGTTACAGAGAACAGCACGCAGACGCTGTGAGCTTGTAGATCGGCTATTCTCAGAGCATATACACCCCGAGCACAACCAAACTTAAAATGACTGATTGATTGATTGTAATATTTATTAACAGTTTGCAGAATTACAGTACATTTCAAGCACAAACTCAATACAAAGACTGTTAACTGTGAGTGGACGACCCAATTAAGCATTACACTCGTTTACAACAGGGTCCACCTTGTTCAATTCATCAAAACATTTAGAGACATACAAATAGACATGTCTATGAAGCTAAAGAACAGAACAGGAATTCATCATATAGGAAGCAAAAAGGGAAAAGATACATATACAGTGAGGGGGAAAGGGGGGGGGGGATTCAGATTTTACAGAGGCCAGTTTCGAATTGCAGCCGTCCGTAGGTGCCCTTTGAGAGCGGTTTTGAAGGAGTCAAGGGATTTACAATTACAATTTACAATTTAGGCATTTAGCAGACGCTCTTAATCCAGAGCGATTTACAATAATCAAGAACAAAAGCATGGGAATACATCACAAAAGCATTTATCATAAAACATGCGTAAGCTAAGAAAGTAACAGTGGAATATCTATATTATGAGACTATTCATATAAACTATAGACTTCAGACTACGGCGGAAGATTGGGAGTGATGCTGCAGTTCTGACTGCAATGGGAAGTGCATTCCACAGTTTTGGAGCCAGAAGCCACATGTCTTAATGACTGTTGGTAGGGCGTTCCACATTTTGGTGGCATAGGAGTGAAAATAATTGAGTCCCTTGTTTGTGCCGAATCTGGGTTGAACATGGTTCGTTGCACTCCCTCTGGTGTTGGACTCGTTTGTTAGTTATATACCGGATCTCCATAACATCATTTTAGTCTTAGTTTTTATTTGTTGACGAAATTGTCAGTATATTTAGTCTTAGATTTAGTCGTCATATTTCATTTCTAGTTAGTTTTTATTTCATTTTCGACATAGTTTTTAGCTGACTAAATGAACACTGGTTCGGGTATTATCCATGACAGATGGAAATGTACGTAGTAGGTGTGTTAGTGCAACAGTCAGCTCTCGTTCAAAGCTCACATCACAGCTGTCACTCGATCCTGTAGGTTCACACTCTATACTATACGACGAATTAGACCGTTCCTCACCCAGGAATCAGCCCAGCTCCTAATCCAGACAACAGTCTTGTCAAAACTCGACTATTGTAACTCCCTCCTTACTGTCTTACAGACTTATAGCATGTTATGTAGACAGCACTATAATTGCATTGTATATAGTCATAGCACGCCATAGTACATATGTATAGCATAGTAGTAAATATGTATAGTTTATATGTATAGTGTATGTATAGTTTCATTATATAGATATCCCACTGTTACTTTCCTAGCTTACGCATGTTTCATGATAAATGCTTTTATGTGATGTATTCCCATGCTTTTTGTTCTTGCTTAAATGTAAGTCGCTCTGGATTAAGAGCGTCTGCTAAATGCCTAAATTGTAAATTGTAACGAACGCTTTGATTTAGAATATAATTGAAACTGTATATTTCCACTCGCCTGCTTCATTGATTGAAACATGGACTCTATCACCATATTTCAAACTCCCCTCAAAACCCACCTGTTTAGGCAGGCCTATGGCTCTGTGTGACCTCTGTGTCTTCTGCTGCAAGCTGTGCCCTAGTTTTCTTTTTTCTTTTCTGCTTTTAACTGTGTTCTTGTACTGTTTTTAACCTGTACGGCGACCTTGAGTGCCCTGAAAGGCACCTTATAAATAAAATGTATTATTATTATTATTATCTCTGAAAAACGTAGAATGCAGAGATCTTATATCTGTCATTCAGGGACGTGCAGAGATCGAGTGTTAGAGAAGCAGGGGCTAAAGTCCCGTAAGAGGGAACTTTTGGACAAAGGAATAGCGCAAAGAGCAGATCTACAAGACAATTTACAATTTACAATTTAGGCATTTAGCAGACGCTCTTAATCCAGAGCGACTTACAATAAGCAAGAACAAAAGCATGGGAATACATCACAAAAGCATTTATCATAAAACATGCGTAAGCTAAGAAAGTAACAGTGGAATATCTATATTATGAGACTATACATATAAACTATATATATATACTACTATGCTATACATATGTACTATGGCGTGCTATGACTATATACAATGCAATTATAGTGCTGTCTACATAACATGCTATAAGTCTGTATCAAATGCTATCTAAGTCTACAGAAATGCTATCTAAGGGGGTAGGGTAAGTGCTATGGGCCATGATGGAGTCTAAAAAGGTGGGTTTTCAGACTACGGCGGAAGATTGGGAGTGATGCTGCAGTTCTGACTGCAATGGGAAGTGCATTCCACAGTTTTGGAGCCAGAAGGGAGAAGAGTTTGGGACGTGTGGAGCGTTGTCCCGGCGTTTTTAGTGAGGGTACTTCCAGTTTCCCTGCGTTGGCTGATCTGAGTGTGCGGGAGGGTTTGTAGGGTTCAACGTTGAGAGCTTGTAGATCAGCTATTTTACGGGCGCAACCCAGCATTCTTTATAGCTGAGGAGATGCGGTGTAACGACATGGATTTCAAGAAACAAATTTGTTCAACGCAAAATACACTGTGTTCAAGTTCAGGAGACAAAATACACTGTGTTCAAGTTCAGGAGACAAAATACACTGTTCAAGTTCAGGAGACAAAATACACTGTTCAAGTTCAGGAGACAAAATACACTGTGTTCAAGTTCAGGAGACAAAATACACTGTGTTCAAGTTCAGGAGACAAAATACACTGTGTTCAAGTTCAGGAGACTTTGGGAAAAAAAGCAATTCTCCTGAAGGCTGGCATGGAGAGGAGAGAGGAGGGGCATTTGGCATTTCTTTCACCGTGTAGTAAACGCTGCATTCGTGGTCTGGAGAGGGCAGTTGTTTTACCCATTCTGACCTGAG
>NC_139698.1:5559189-5584189 GCF_964188405.1 Protomyctophum parallelum | reverse complement strand
ATTGTTCCAGGGGTATAAAGTCCATCACCCATAATGCATTGTTCTAGGGGTATAAAGTCCACCCATAATGCATTGTTCTAGGGGTATAAAGTCCACCCATAATGCATTGTTCTAGGGGTATAAAGTCCACCCATAATGCATTGTTCCAGGGGTATAAAGTCCACCCATAATGCATTGTTCCAGGGGTATAAAGTCCACCCATAATGCATTGTTCCAGGGGTATAAACTCCATCACCCATAATGCCTTGTTCCAGGGGTATAAAGTCCACCCATAACGCCTTGTTCCAGGGGTATAAACTCCATCACCCATAATGCATTGTTCCAGGGGTATAAACTCCATCACCCATAATGCCTTGTTCCAGGGGTATAAAGTCCATCACCCATAATGCATTGTTCCAGGGGTATAAACTCCATCACCCATAATGCCTTGTTCCAGGGGTTCTTCCGTCGCAGCCAGCTGCCCAGCGTGTCCTACTCCTGCTCCAGACAGAGTAACTGTCAGGTGGACCGCGCCTCCCGCAACCGCTGCCAGCACTGCCGGCTGCAGAAGTGCCTTGCTCAGGGGATGAGCCGCGATGGTGAGCAGGCCGGCACGCAATGCTTCATACTGGTGTTGTATATGAGCTGAGAACATATTCTACTAATGTCTCCTAAATCATAACAGTTTTCTGGAGAAAAAAAACAGTTTTTTTAATCAGTGGTGCTCACACTATTTCACGTAAAGGACCCCCAGAATGATATTTCAAAAATAGCAGATCTACAAGCTCATAGCAGCACGGCTCCTTGTAACAAAACAGCTTTAAGGACATGTCGCACCAATGCAACTCCTTGCAAACCAAACAAATGTGCAACTGCCATTGGGGATAATGGTAACTATATAACTACAATAGAGGGTATATGCGCATGCTTAAAGTTAATGGCACATCGTGTGGCAAAGCAACAGGCAAAGTGAGTTTAACATTGTTTAATGTTGTTTAATGCAATCAGAGAGGACCTTTCTGTGTGGATGTAAGGCCAGGAAAGTAGTTTTTTGCCACTATAAGTAGGCATTCCTGAATAACTTCCTCGTTTGACGATGATGTCACGCGCATACTGTACCCTCTACTCTCAACCGTTTGGTTGCAAGGAGTTTCATGGTGAATCCAGGGGCGGCCTTAGGAATCTGGAGGCCCGTTTCAAGACCAAATATGAGGCCCCCATATACCTATGCCATCATTATTTTGTTGAGGCCCCCCTGAGGGTGGAGACCCCCCCCCCCTGAGGGTGGAGGCCCGTTTCAATTGAAACTGGTGAAACATACTTAACCCATTCTGACCGGGCACCCATTTTGGTGTTAGCATCATGTTATGCTTTAGCTATTGAAAAATAGCAGATCTACAAGCTCATATCGCGCCACCGAGTGGCGCGATACGAGCTTGTAGGTCTGCTATTTTTGAAAAATCGAAGACACTTTTAGAATCTGATCTCAGGTCAGAATGGGTTAATAATGAAACTGTCAGGATGTAATAGACATTTTTATAATCTGATCTCAGGTCAGAATGGGTTAAGGCCTCCTATGGGCGAATCATTGGTGCGGTTAACTTTGGGCCTAAGAACAGACCCGTGGGGGTGTTTAAAATGACCCTGTGCTCCCTCCCTCCCTCCCTCCACAGCGGTGAAGTTTGGCAGGATGTCAAAGCGCCAGAGGGACTTTCTGTTTGCAGAGGTGGCGCGTCACCGCCAGCAGCAGCAGCAACAACAACAACAACAACAACAGCAGCAGCAGCCGCGACACGCGCACTGTGACCTCCTACGGCCCAGGGTTAGTTTACTTTAGTTTTAATGTTTTTAACCCCGGTTTGCTATTTGGCTTAGTTGGTATTTGGTGAAAAGGGTTGCAGCTAGGGGTTAGTTGACTTTTTTAATTTAGTTGTTCTAGTTTATTTTTTAATTTCCTTAATTAATACAGTCAGGGGGAAGCTTATAGCAGATCGGCAAACTGACAATGTGTCGCATGATTGCTTCGCAACGTGTGAGCTTGTAGATCAGACATCTTTCACTATTTCTGAAGGCAAATAGTGCCTCTTTAATAGGATAATATGACATTTAGTTATAGCTTCAGTTAATAGTTTTAATTTTTTTATTTCGTTTAACTAAAATGTTTTGTCAATTCTAGAATTTGTCATGTGGGTAGTTTTTCTTTTATTTTTATTTAATCAGACCCAGTGTTTGTCCAGTGGAAAACTCGTATGAATCTGATCTCAGGTCAGAATGGGTTAACTAAATGTTTTGAACTCTAGTTCTTTTGGTTATAGTTTGTATTTATATATAAAATAACCCGTCTCGATCCCAGATGCAACGCCACAACAACGCCGGGCCTCCTCCTCTGCTGCAGCCTGGCTCCGCCTACCCCTTCCCCACCGGGGAGGTCAGCGAGCTGCTGCCCTACCCCGCCGAGGCGCACTCCTACCTGGTGTACTCCCCAGGCGAGTCCCAGGCTCCAGGCGGGGCCTACCACCACCACCACCACCACCACCACCACCGCAGTGCCAGCCTGTCGCCTGTCACCAGAACCCAGGGCAGAGGGGACTCTGATGGGAGAGGTGAGGTGGACACGCACACACACACACACCCACACACACACACACACACACACACACACACACACACACACACACACACACAGAAACAACTTTATTGTCACATCACGGTTTATTGGCACACACATGCACGCCGGTGTCGGTATGAAGTCCGTCCGAAGATGCATGCACGTTTTGACGGTCTTCGTCTTTCCTGTGATTTTAGCCGTTACCTGTAACTCTCAGATCAATGACGCAGGGTTCATGGTCTTATTTCACTCTCTGAGACCGTTTCCTGTAAATAACACCTTTTATTATTGTAGCCTATATGTCTTAATTGATGATGAATTGAACACATAATATATAGGACCACAATAACAGCATCTAAATCAATCAAAAACTATTCTCTGGATTTTGTAGAGTCAACTAAACTAGATCCATGTTAATTGTCTTGTAATGACGTTCTAAATGGTAAATGGTGCATTTTTGTAGCGCTTTTATCCAAAACGCTTCACATAGATGTGCATTACATTCACCCATTCACACACACATTCACACACACATTCACACACACATTCACACACACATTCACACACACATTCACACACCCATTCACACACACATTCACACACACATTCACACACCCATTCACACACACATTCACACACCCATTCACACACCCATTCACACACCCATTCACACACCCATTCACACACACATTCACACACACATTCACACACACATTCACACACACATTCACACACACATTCACACACACATTCACACACACATTCACACATCTACCCCCAGTGGTTACGTACTGTACTGTATGTCATGTCCTGTCCCGCACGAATGAATGACACACTGGGCTGTATTTCGCATGTCTTAAGAACCAGGTCTTATTCCCTAACTTGAGTAAACTAAAGACCTGGAGGCGTGATCAATGCTCTTTGGCTATTCTGAGTGGCCAAAGAGCATTGATCACGCCTCCAGGTCTTTAGTTTACTCAAGTTAGGGAATAAGACCTGGTACTTAAGACACGCAAAATACAGCCCACTGTCACTGCTGTCAATCATCGTATAAAAGAAATGTCCACCTCTTGTGGTTTTTTAGGGTATGATTCCAGACAGGCGTCACCTGACCTGATGGGGATTCGAACCTGCGGCCACATAGGTGAGCTGTTCGCTCCATATCCACACACTCTGAAGAACATAGGTGAGCTGTTCGCTAGTCCATATCCACACACTCTGAAGAACATAGGTGAGCTGTTCGCTCCATATCCACACACTCTGAAGAACATAGGTGAGCTGTTCGCTAGTCCATATCCACACACTCTGAAGAACATAGGTGACCTGTTCGCTCCATATCCACACACTCTGAAGAACATAGGTGAGCTGTTCGCTAGTCCATATCCACACACTCTGAAGAACATAGGTGAGCTGTTCGCTAGTCCATATCCACACACTCTGAAGAACATAGGTGAGCTGTTCGCTCCATATCCACACTCTGAAGAACATAGGTGAGCTGTTTGCTCCATATCCACACACTCTGAAGAACATAGGTGAGCTGTTCGCTCCATATCCACACACTCTGAAGAACATAGGTGAGCTGTTCGCTAGTCCATATCCACACACTCTGAAGAACATAGGTGAGCTGTTCGCTCCATATCCACACACTCTGAAGAACATAGGTGAGCTGTTCGCTCCATATCCACACACTCTGAAGGTGACATGTTATGTTACATATCAGGGTCGTGCACACATAGACATCAAAGGGGGCTTCAGCATCTGCCCTTTTAGCCCGTCTGTAAAACAACTGCCCCATACTCCAGACCACGAATGCAGCATTTACTACATGGTGAAAGAAATGCAAATGCCACTCCTCTCTCCTTTCCATGCCACGCCGGAAGCACCATTCAGGAGATTGTTTTTTCTCCGATGTCTCCTGAACTTGAACGCAGTATTTGGCCTTGAACAAATTCGTTTTTCTAAATCCATTGTCGTTACACCACATCTACACTAGCTAAAGAGTGCTGGGCTGCGCACCGAAAATGGCTGATCTACAAGCTCTCAAGACGCGTGGTGAGCTTGTAGATCTGCTGTTTTCGCTATGTTTTGACTTGGCCGCGGCCTCCTGTGCCGGAAAAACAGGCTCCCCTCGTACAGTTTTTCGTACTTTTACTGGTTTTTCGATTTTACTGTAAACCTGTAGGTAACAGGTACCGTCGCCCATAATCCATCTCGCCCTCGTTCTTTTCCCCCCGCCAACCTCATGCCGTTCTCGCTGTGCGGCGGTTCCTGTATTCTTTATTTTGTTATACTGAGAAATATGTTCAGGGTTAGGCATAGTTTTACTGCAGGGGTTAACGATAGGATCAAGGTTAGGTTTAACCGTTTAAGCATAATTTACTTATAGTTACTTTAGGAGGCTGAGCAGTTCCGTCGGCGCCGACTTTGTTGGTATTCGACCTGTATGTGAAATGCATCCTCTGCATGTATCCATCCAACTATTAACAGCAGTACACACTATTAATGTAGTAGGTGGATGACAGTTTGCACCTCTGTCTCATATCTCATCATGTGTAGATTCATTTCTCTACTATTAATCTTAATAATCTACTGCAGGGTTCCCCAATTAATTTTCCTCAAGGGCCATATTTTGACTATAGGGTACCAGGCTGGGGGCCGAGTCCGTACGCGCGAGGTCGAGGTCTTGCCCTTTTTAAAAGGATGCCCAGTTTGACATGCATAGGCTACTGACCCCCATTTAATGCCATTTATATCTGGGGACCCCCCCCCCCCCCCCTTCTTCCAGGGGCCACAAGGGGGCGCTCCGTGGGCCGCAAATGGCCCGCGGGCTGCATATTGGGGAACCCTGATCTACTGTAACAACAAACACATGACTGTTAAACAAAACAAAACAAATTCCACCTTTTAGTGTTTTTCTTGTGTGTGTGTGTGTGTGTGTGTGTGTGTGTGTGTGTGTGTGTGTGTGTGTGTGTGTGTGTGTGTGTGTGTGTGTGTGTGTGTGTGTGTGTGTGTGTGTGTGTGTGTGTGTGTGTGTGCGTGCATACAGATGAGTTGTGTGCCAGCGTGGTGCGTGCTCACAGAGACACCAGTCGGTTCACCGCTGAGGATCTGCACACTCTGAGATGGAAAGTGTTCACCATCGAGGAGATCCATCAGTACCAGAACAAGGTGTCTGTCTGTCTGTCTGTCTGTCTGTCTGTCTGTCTGTCTGTCTGTCTGTCTGTCTGTCTGTCTGTCTGTCTGTCTGTCTGTCTGTCTGTCTGTCTGTCTGTCTGTCTGTATGTCTGTCTGTCTGTCTGTCTGTGTGTGTGTGTGTGTGTGTGTGTGTGTGTGTGTGTGTCTTTAACCGGCTGTAAATAAAGTTTTATACTTATGTCTCCCTGTCAGTCGGTAGATGAGATGTGGGCGTGGTTTCACCTCTCTCTCTCTCTCTCTCTCTCTCTCTCTATCTGTCTGTATGTACAGTATGTCTCTATCAGTCGGTAGACGAGATGTCAGATGTGGCCATGGTGTCTCACCTCTCTCTCTCTCTCTCTCTCTGTCTCTCTGTCTCTATGTCTCTCTGTCAGTCGGTGGACGAGATGTGGGCGTGGTGTTCGGTGCGCGTCACCGAGGCCGTCCAGTTGGTGGTGGAGTTTGCCAAACACCTCCCAGGGTTCCGTCTGCTCAGCCAGAACGACCAGATCGCTCTCCTCAAGACCGGTGAGACCATAATACATACCGCGTTCATACATCTGCACGGTTTGGCTTATTCTCTCAGGCCAAGACCCTCCAAAATGATCTTTGAGCCAGAGTAGACGTTAAAATAACCCCAGTCATTATGTTTGAAAGTGAAATATCAATTTAAACTTGTTTCCATTGTCTCCTGGTATTAATCAGGTTCCAAGGAGGTGGTCCAGGTTCTGGTACATTTAACGGGTTTCTCCATGTTGTAATCAGGGTCCATGGAGGTGGTTCTATGGTACATTTAACGGGTTTCTCCATGTTGTAATCAGGGTCCATGGAGGTGGTTCTGGTCAGGATGAGCAGGCTGTTCAACACAGACAACAGCACTGTGTTCTTCGACGGGAAGTTCGCCGGAGCTGAGCTCTTCAAGTCTCTGGGTGAGAGTACAAAAAAGTACAATTATTGTATACATTTTAAAACGGACAAATGGACACATCTAAGAAATCCCATGAATAAAATAAAAAAATTAACCATGTCTCGCTAGATTAGCTGTTTTTCCAATGTATTTGCCACTGTTGTCCTGCACTTTTTTGCCATGAGAAATTAATTGTGTAACTGTTTGTTTTTTACTGTTTGAGACCGAAGACAAATTTCCACACGTGGACAATAAATGAAACTAACTAACTAACTAACTAACAAAACACAGAACTGGACGTGTCTCCACTTCACAATGTATTGTTGGACATGTTGGTCTGAACATGCTGAACATGTCTGTCTCCCAACAGGTTGTGGGGATCTGATCGCCGCAGTGTTCGACTTTGCTCACGGGATGTGTGCACTGAGGCTGACTGAGCAGCAGGTGGCACTGTTCACCGCCCTGGTGCTCATCAACACAGGTATAAGACCTGCAGGCAGACCAAGTCAGTCCCTTTTCAACAGTGGTGGAAAAAACAACTCGATTGTTTTACTTTAACCCATTTAGACCTGAGGCAGACTCTACAAAATGTCTTCTAAAATCATGACAGTCTTATAGGAAAAAAAACTATGTTTCTATGTCAGTGATTTTCAAACTATTTCATGTCAAGGACCCCCAGGATGTATTTGGCCGCCGACCCCCCCATCTCAATATGTTGTTTCAGGGACCCCCCCCCCTCCCCCAGAGGCAAAGATACCAGTTAAAACGTTCACTGTGAAAGAATATATAGTATATTCAAAGATATATATATATATATATATTCAAAGACCACATGTTCATTTTTCACACCATTGGTGGTTGTTGCAATCACCTGCGCTATGATCAACTTCACCTGACAAAAATGTTTGTTTACGCTGTGTTTTAGTTTGGGTCTTTTTATTCCTACATCGAATGAGAAGAAAGAAAAACTAATCTGGTCTTGGTCTCGATTCGGTCTCGCCTCCCGTCGGTCTTGACTCGCACTCGACCCCCTCCCACACTCTGAGTTGAGTCGGACTTGGTCTTGACTTGGACTCGCTTTAGGCTGTGGCTCAGGAGGTAGAGCAGGTTGTCTTAATGATCCCTGTGGGTTGGCGGTTCGAGTCCCGGCTCCTCCTCCTGTTCACATGTGAAAGTGTCCTTGGGGCAAGACACTGAACCCTACATTGCCTCCAATGATTTGGTCGATGTGAGCTCGCCACCGTCTGTGTGTGAATGTGGAGAAGTGAGGACGCAGGCGTCGACTGTTCGCCGCTTCACCTCCCACTGTATGAATGAATGAACCGTTGTAAAGCGCTTTGAGCACTTGGAAAAGCGCTATAAAAATACAATTCATTAAAAAAAATGCAATTAATTTAGGTGGACTGGACTACAGATAAGTACATGTTTCATATTCTTTATGTACAGTAAGTACATGATGTGTTCACAGACCGTCCGTGTAGTACATGTTTCATATTCTTTATGTACCGTAAGAACATGATGTGTTCACAGACCGTCCGTGTAGTACATGTTTCATATTCTTTATGTACAGTAAGTACATGATGTGTTCACAGACCGTCCGTGTACATGTTTCATATTCTTTATTATTATTCTTTAACATGATGTGTTTACAGACCGTCCGTGTCTGGAGGACAGAGCCACGGTTCAGAGAGTCCAGAGAGAGCTGGAGCTGGGACTGACCCACATCCTGACCCACACACACACCCATGAGGGACTGGTCAGCAAGGTACACACACACACACACACACACACACACACACACACACACACACACACACACACACACACACACACACACACACACACACACACCCATGAGGGACTGGTCAGCAAGGTACACACACACACACACACACACACACACACACAACACAGGCGTTGCAGCTTTGATGTTGGAGCTGCCCTGTCTCTTAGTAGAACTTTCTGGACCGCTGTCAGTCATTTAGTTAATAATAATAATAATAATAATAATAATAATAATAATAATAATAATAATGAATTGCATTTTTATAGCGCTTTTCTACTCAAAGCGCTTACAATGATTCATTCATTCATACATTGGGAGGTGAAGCGGCGAACAGTCGACACCAGCGTCCTCACTTCCCACATTCACACAACCAATGGTGGCGAGCTCACACCGACCGACTCATTGGAGGCAATGTAGGGTTCAGTGTCTTGCCCAAGGACACTTCCACATGTAGACATGTTAGTTAGACATCATAGTTGCTATGGCAACATGATCACGTTCACATCCACACACAACAAACACATGCAGAATGTGATTCATTGTCTCGGTAAAGAATGACTCGGTTTGCGGCAACCACAATAAACCACATGATGAGATCATAAAAGTCTGAACTCTGAACCCAAGCCAAACCCAAATTTGTGTTAATTGCTGCTATTTGTCCAAAAGTTGTGCAAAACGATTGCTGCTAATTATCTCAAAAAGCTTTATACCCTGATTATATAACGACACAATGTGACATAGCTCAGTTTACACAACGCTGTATAACCAGTAACCACCTCCTGCTGTATACACTTCCCCCATTTTAAACAGTTTTACTAGCCCTGGAACATGACTGCCATGATAATTATCATGACAGTCATGCAGTAACTTTGCCCTGTTTTTTGCAGTCGCTGCATTTACAAGATTTCCGTATATATAAACATTCAGATTTCAAATATAAAGTACTCACAAAGTGTCCCACGGGTGTTAGTTAGTAGCAGCGCGAGCGATTAGAATTGCTGCGTCCCGCGTTCTTTAATAAAAAGCATTTTTGTCCGAGCTCTCCGGCTACTTTTTTCAAACGGGGTTCGTTTGGGAAATCCACAGTTGCACACCGGGAGCGCACTCGCCTATTAGTCTGTATTGGCAGGGCGGTCAGCGTACCTATATCGAACACACCGAGTGCCACCCTCCTCCCGACCGATATGGGCGCGTAGTTGAAAGCCAATGGCAAAATAACACCTCGGATAAAAATGCTTTTTATTAAACAACGCGGGATGCAGAAATTCTAATCGCTGGCGCTGCTACTAACTAACACCCGTGGGACACTTTGTGAGTACTTTATATTTGAAATGCGAATGTTTATATATTTTAATTATTTGTAAATGTAGCGTCTGCGAAAACCAGGGTGAAGTTGCGTCATGACTCTCGTATGAATACGAGAGTCATGTTTACAGGGCTACAGTTTTACTATGCTCAGGTATTTGGAATGCTGTCGAGCACTTAAAAGAGAATATTGGCTGAATAATTCAGCCAATATTCTCTTTCAAGTGCTCGACAGCATTCCATTTTGCTTTGGTTTTGGGTTGTCTCTTTCCAGTATGTCGGGTATCTTTCTCTCTTTCTCTTAGTTTAGTTTAGTTTAGTTTGTTTGCACATACACTTTTAAAACATGATGGTAAAAACAAAAGGAGAGAAATACTTTTATATGGAACGGAAATCAGACGATGTGCTGGAAAGGAACATCCCAGAAGGGCTTGTTGAGTACAGTATGTGGCCTTCCTAAATGCTACCAATTAAGCTTAAATTAAATGAAGGTGTCAATGAAGATACCTCCCTCCTTCTATCCCCAGCTCCACCAGAGGATGGCGGTGTTGCGCTCCCTGTGCCGTCTCCACGTGGAGAAGCTGCGGAGCTTCAGCCAGCGCTACCCTCTCACCGTGCAGCGCCTGTTCCCCCCGCTGTACCGCGAGCTGTTCGTTAGCGACGCCGAGCCCCCCACCACCTCCTCACCACCAGGGGGAGCTCACTGACCGACCACCGCCTGTTCCCCCCGCTGTACCGCGAGCTGTTCGTTAGCGACGCCGAGCCCCCCACCACCTCCCCACCACCACCAGGGGGAGCTCACTGACCCACCACCGCCTGTCCCACCCGCTGTACCGCGAGCTGTTCGTTAGCGACGCCGAGCCCCCCACCACATCCCCACCACTAGGGGGAGCTCACTGACCGACCACCGCCTGTTCCCCGCTGTACCGCGAGCTGTTCGTTAGCGACGCCGAGCCCCCCACCACCTCCCCACCACCAGGGGGAGCTCACTGACCGACCACCGCCTGTTCCCCCCGCTATACCGCGAGCTGTTCGTTAGCGACGACGATCCCCCCACCACCACCAGGGGGAGCTCACTGACCCACTGGTTCCCAAACAGTGGGTCGGGACCCATTTTTGGGTCGCGGAAACATGTTTATGGGTCCCTTTATTTCTTTGTTTCCTACATTTATTTTTGTTGAGTGGTGCAGCCTCTCCAATGACCAGCAATGTCCGTCCCTATCTATGTCTATATATGTCCCTATGTTTAGCAAACGCATGAAATCTGTGTGAAACAAGCAGGTTTTTTCTAGGGAAACATTTATTATTATGGATATAAAGTAAACCCAGTGATTCTCATACATGGACATTATATTTGAACACTTTATATGGACAAACCGGCACGTTGACATGAACACAGAGAATACACATATTTATACATTTTTCGATGCAGCTATCGTTACACCTCTACTACTTCCAGTCATTCATTCTGTAGGCCTACCTTTTGAATGGTTTGCATTAGACCAGTGGTTCTCAACCCGTGGGTCGCGACCCCTCGGGGGGGTCGCCAAATTATTTTGGAGGGTCCCCAAATTATTAAAAAAAGAAAGAAAATAAGTCATGTTTTGAGAGAACTACTCCTTTAAAGGGCCACTTCACCCCTTTTGCAACCAGGTCGTATTTTTAATGATGTTTAGGAGACAAGGAACATTTTCCTGGTGTTTTTTTATGTGGGTAAATATGTGTGTTTAGTATTTCAAAGTGCCAGTGATGTCATGGACACTGGTCTCACTTCCTTCCTTCCTGGACTACACATGTTGTGTCCGTATAAAGGTTCATTCATAGTCTGGATTTTCGGTGGTGGGGTGACCACCGAACTACAACATGACGTCACTGAGGTGACCACCGAACTACAACATGACGTCACTGAGGTGACCACCGAACTACAACATGACGTCACGAGCCGCGGTGAAGAGCAAACCACCGCCACCGCTCCAGCCCTTCTCTCTGTTTTTACTCACCCCCGCTCAACGTTATTTCAGCTCCGGTGGTCAGCTCACCACCGCTCCGGTGGTCACCTCACCACCGGAGCCTAATTCAGGTCTCGGAAATTTACGTGTTTTTATTTAATGCATAATTATTATACACAACCATTCATTTTGAATGCTTGTGTATTGGGGCGGACACGTGGTGAGCATACAACTTCATTTTGTGTTGTTTACAAACGCTTGATATTAGTTTACAAATAGTTTGTTGTTTACATACATTTTGGGTTTGTTTACAAACCTTATGGGTTTGTTTACAAACAGTTCAGGTTTGTTTCCAAATTGTGTTTGTTTATAAACATTTGGAATTTGTATACAAACACATGGCCAAATAGGCCTATACTGTGTACGTATAAGTGACAATTTAAGGACTTTTAAGATCTTTTTTATTACCTCCAAAAGAGAGAAAGGAAAAATGACCATTAGTGCATCAACAGTATTCAACAAACTATAGGCTACTATAAATAAATGTGAACGCAGCCGATCTACAAACCTATAGCAGACGTTTGTAGCTCGGCTAATTTCACAACATTTATCCGTGGAAACAGATTCAAACTAAATTGAATGACTCGACTCCCACAAAGATGTTGCGGGGGTGACAAATGTGTAACAAAGTATAGATGTGTCAGGCTTTTTAAACTATAGACCAAAGCTAAAAGTAGGCTAAATTGTTTTGACAACTAAAGCAATAAAATTACCATTAATTCCTTAAAAGTGACTATACCGGTATCTATTTGCATTCAATTACAACTTAGATTCTCACTTTCACTGGTATATTACTTTAGTATAGAGACCAGGATTACATGCAGTAGCCTATATACAACCTCCCCTTGGCCAGCCGGGGCGCCTGATGGTCTAACCAACAGCGGAGAAACCCCGCCATTCCGATCAATGGAAGTCAATGGACACTTCACCCTGTTTGCAAAAAAATATATGTTAATGACGTTTAGAAGCTTTAGATCACTTTCCTGGGGGTATTTATGTGTGTAATATGTGGTTTTAGTTATTTTAGATTGTAGCAGTGAGCCTGTTGTCTCTGATATCATGGACACTGGTCTCACTACCTTCCTGGACTACAATTCCCATAATTCTTTGGTGCACTGCTCCTCCTTGCGGATAGGGGGAGAGCTGTCTTACTGAGACAAAATGTAGTCCAGGAAGGAAGTGAGCCCAGTGTCCATGACATCAGAGACAACAGGCTCACTGCTACAATCTAGAATATCTAAAACCACATATTACACACATAAAGATCTCCAGGAAAGTGTTCTAAAGCTTCTAAACGTCATTAACATATATTTTTTTGCAAAAAGGGTGAAGTGTCCCTTTAAGGGTTAGCGTGTTCCTTCCACGCGCTACGTCCAACCAGGGAAACTCCCCCCTGTCTGGTGAAAAAAAAAAAACGGCTTGGACTCCTCATGCATAGAAGGAAGCATGAGGTCCAGGGACGTGCACACAATAGACATCAAAGGTGTGGCTTCAGCCCCTGCCCCTTTTTACAACTGCCCTCCCCAGACCACCAATGCAGCATTACATTTCCTTGCCTGATGAGGTCAGTCCGTCGCTCTCCCCAGGTTGCCAGAGGGAGTGTACACTGCCCAGGATTACATTATACACTGGGTTTACATTACACTGGGATTACACTGGGATTACATTATACACTGGGTCTGCCATTCTTGAAAAATCTAAAAAAACGACTGACATTTTTAGAATCTGATCTCAGGTCAGAATGGGTTCATCAGGACCAGTGTGCGTCCGGCGGAAACCTCGTATGAATCTGATCTCAGGTCAGAATGGGTTAATGCGATCAGATAGGACTTCTCTGTGTGGATGAATGGGCTGTCGAGGCCAAGTTTTTAGCCACTCAGTAGGTGTTCCTGCATAACTTCCTGGTTTGGTGATGATGTCACACGCATACCCTCTATTGTGGGCGGCAGGCCAGCAATGTTCCGCCAACAGGATGGAAGAAAAATAGAATGGATCCGTCTTGATAACTTGACTATAGAGATATTGTGCATTTACCCGGTCCCTACCTAGAAAAAGGTTTTGCTAAATATAGCTGCAGTTCTGTCCCAACTCTATATGACTGTTGTATCACAAAACAATAAAATAATTAACTAACACACTGGTGAAATGTCTTATTCAAAATGACAGTAGAATGAATGAATTAATGGATGGATGGATGAATGAATGAATGATGGATGAATGAAAAACATTGAATGACCAAGTCAAAACCGACTCAGTTGCCAGAGGTGAAAAATAGCCAGCCTGGGATTATGACGGTGACCTATGACCTGTTAGTGCAAAAGCGATCATCATCATTAGTGCAAAAACGATCATCATCATCATCATCATGATTGTCTGGCCACGCCAGGCTAAGACCAAGCCGTTTCAAGATGATGGTGATTGGCACAGAATAAAACTTCTCACTTCTATAAATAACGAAATGAGTCAACATGGTCCCCGTCTGGAAACGGCTATACAGTCAACATTTTTATTGTTAAATCTTGTGCAAGATTATAGAGGGTACAGTATGCGTTTGTGTAGTGAGTGGCAAAGTGAGTGGCGTAGTGAGTTGTTTAACTCTAATGCAATCAGACAGGACGTTTCTGTTTGAATGTACTGTATGGGCTGTTGAGGCCAGAAAGTAGTTTTCTGTCACTCAGTGGGCGTTCATGCATAACTTCTAGGTATGATGATAATGTCAAGGTCATACTCTATGTATGAAATGTTGTTGGCCCTTGGGTGTTACGGTTTTCATATGTTCTAATGTGGCCCCCTTTGAAATAAGTTTGGACACCACTGTAGCCTACTATAGGCTACATGACACCACTGTACACCACTGTACACCACTGTACACCACTGTACACCACTGTACACCACTGTACACCACTGTACACCACTGTAGCCTCCTATAGGCTACATGACACCACTGTACACCACTGTACACCACTGTACACCACTGTACACCACTGTACACCACTGTACACCACTGTAGCCTCCTATAGGCTACATGACACCACTGTACACCACTGTACACCACTGTACACCACTGTACACCACTGTACACCACTGTACACCACTGTACACCACTGTAGCCTCCTATAGGCTACATGACACCACTGTACATCACTGTACACCACTGTACACCACTGTACACCACTGTAGCCTCCTATAGGCTACATGACACCACTGTACACCACTGTACACCACTGTACACCACTGTAGCCTCCTATAGGCTACATGACACCACTGTACACCACTGTACACCACTGTACACCACTGTACACCACTGTACACCACTGTACACCACTGTACACCACTGTACACCACTGTAGCCTCCTATAGGCTACATGACACCACTGTACACCACTGTACACCACTGTACACCACTGTAGCCTCCTATAGGCTACATGACACCACTGTACACCACTGTACACCACTGTACACCACTGTACACCACTGTACACCACTGTACACCACTGTACACCACTGTACACCACTGTAGCCTACTATAGGCTACATGACACCACTGTACACCACTGTACACCACTGTAGCCTACTATAGGCTACATGACACCACTGTACACCACTGTACACCACTGTACACCACTGTACACCACTGTACACCACTGTAGCCTACTATAGGCTACATGACACCACTGTACACCACTGTACACCACTGTACACCACTGTACACCACTGTAGCCTACTATAGGCTACATGAGAGTAAAATAAAATGCCATTTTGATAACCCATAACTCAGAGGAAGTAACAGGAATAATCATAATGTTCATCATTTGAAGGTGTAAAACGCGTAACATTTATTGTAGCATGACGTTTTTAAAATGCTATGTCCGCCTTATTTCTTCGTATCTTGATGTGTCTGGTTAAAAACAGTGGCATGATGAATCAGTTAGAGCAGCGTACACACAGTGATGCTGTCTACATGAGTTAAATACATGATGTTTTCCCTGCCTGTAGAAATAGACTACTCTGCTACAAGTAAAAGTCTGGAATTTAGAGTTCTCTTGAAATTTACTTGAAATAGCAGATCTATATAAGAGTAGTTGATTTAGTCGAACAAAATGTGTTTTGGCAGGCCTTGATGGCGTCGTATTGAGTATCTTTTTCAGTTGCTATAAAATAGCCGATCTACAAGCCCACACGTTGCAGGGCGACACGTTGTGAGCTTGTAGATCGTCTATTTTCAGCATGCAACTAATTGTAAAATAACATATACTGGATCTCTTGTCCACTAGTCCCTTCCTAACATTTTAGTCTAGTTTTTATTTGTTGATGAAATTGTCAGTATATTTAGTCTAGTCTACTAGTCTAGTTATAGTTTTAGTCATCATAGCTTAGTTTTTTAGTCTTCGTCAGTTGAGAAAGGTAGTCGACGAACATTTTTTCGTCTTAGTTTTAGTCGACGGAATCAACACTTCCCAATGTCAAACTATAGCCCCCTCCATCGAGACTTTTAAATCCCACCTAAAGACCCAACCTTAAGGCTTCTAACCTCGCGGTTGAGTTTCTATGGTCCATGTTTTGTCTCCTGTTTTTCGTATTGTTTTGTTACTGTGTGTTCTTTGCTGTTGTTTGCAGTGTGTTTAGTTTTATGTTTCTGTAGTGCAGCACTTCATTTACTGTGTGTTCTTTGCTGTTGTTTGCAGTGTGTTTAGTTTTATGTTTCTGTAGTGCAGCACTTCATTTACTGTGTGTTCTTTGCTGTTGTTTGCAGTGTGTTTAGTTTTATGTTTCTGTAGTGCAGCACTTCATTTACTGTGTGTTCTTTGCTGTTGTTTGCAGTGTGTTTAGTTTTATGTTTCTGTAGTGCAGCACTTCATTTACTGTGTGTTCTTTGCTGTTGTTTGCAGTGTGTTTAGTTTTATGTTTCTGTAGTGCAGCAATTCATTTACTGTGTGTTCTTTGCTGTTGTTTGCAGTGTGTTTAGTTTTATGTTTCTGTAGTGCAGCAATTCATTTACTGTGTGTTCTTTGCTGTTGTTTGCAGTGTGTTTAGTTTTATGTTTCTGTAGTGCAGCACTTCATTTGTAAACCTTGAGTTGTAAAAATGTGCTTCATGGATTGGACTGGAGTTCTACTTTCCATCACAGGTTGTCCTGCGTGTGTAATGGTGTGTGTGTGTGTGTGTGTGTGTGTGTGTGTGTGTGTGTGTGTGTGTGTGTGTGTGTGTGTGTGTGTGTGTGTGTGTGTGTGTGTGTGTGTGTGTGTGTTTGGAGGTGGTCCAATAAACTCCCTGATGCTCTGAAAACAGCTGGACAGAGACCGTTAACCTATTTAGGCCTGAGAATGATTCTATACAAAATGTCTTCTGAATCCTGACGGTTTCCTGAAACAGCCATGATGATGTTTCTATACGTACAGTATGTCAGTCGTTCTCAAACATTTTCATGTCAAGGACCCTCAAAAATATGTCATTTTTGCCACCGACCCCCCCCCCCCCCCTCTGAAAGTAATGTTGTTCCAGGAGCAAAGATATGAGTTAAAGTAGCCTCTATGATATTCAAATATTTGAGCCAGATTTTCATGGTGTTATAGCATTATGTTGTGCAGGCTTTAGCTATTGAAAAATAGCAGATCTACCAGCTCGTAGGTGGCGCGCTACGAGCTTGTATAGGTCTGCTATTTGTGAAAAATCGAAGAACGACTGACATCTTCAATGGATTAACGTGTCAACAGAGTCGCATTAAACGCACCGTACCGCTCCCTCCCTCCGACCTATTTCTGGGAATGTGCGTCACACACCCCTCTCTGAAACACCGTTACGCTGCCGTGGCTGATCAATTCAACCACTTCAGACCTATATATATATATATACTGTATATACAGTATCAGGGGTCACCAACATGTCCGTATACACGGCTAAATGTGTCCGTGTCCTTGTCCGTGTCAAATTCTCGATTTTCTGTTTCACACACCATCATAATGTCCTTTTATTTTAAATCATAACACCCACTTACTGCATGTCAAGTCTCCACTCTCCAGGTTTTCTTCAGAATACGTATGACACAAATTTATTATGACACTATGGCATATAATTATAACAAAAACATCGCATAGATGCACCTGGGACGTATCCTCAGTGATGTATCCTGAGGTCAACGGGGTTTCGGGTCTCATCATACCACTCACTCAGGCGACCCAGCCGGGAGTGATCAAGTCCCGACTTACGTCCCAGTAGCTACCCTCAATCAGTCCCATTAGGGCAAAACCAGGGGCACACAATCCGTTGGAACTACTCCAGAACTACTCTGCCAGGGCTGGGAGGTACACTTCTGGCACATGGAGGGACTAGGCTCTGTGGGTTGTCTCCTGTCCGGGCCCCTCCTACGTCTCACCAGGTCCACTCCTGCTCTCACCAGAGCGAGGACCTGTGCGTTGCACCAGACAGAGTCCCAGCACCAGACAGTTCATTCAGGATAATAGTACTAGTGCTTCTCAGATGTTGTATTTGCAAAGACCCCCTTATAGTTACAGACCTGTTATGGTCATCCAGGGCTATATCTATGCATGTGTTTCTGGTAATATTATTGTCCATGCACTCATTTTGTGTGTCCGTGGAAAAAATGGAATGTTGACAAAAATGTCCAACACGAGCCAACATGGCGGCGACCCCTGCTATATATACACGTATGACGAATAGCGAAAATAGCTGATCTACAAGTTCACAACAAGCTTTGGATGCAATACTGTAATTATTGGTCTAGTTGAGCCAGAAGGGGAGGGGCGGGCCAACTTTTAATGTTTCAAAAGTAGCATGTCGCCCTGCGTGATGTTGTGAGCTTGTAGATCTGCTCATTTCAGAGTGCATAGCACCCGAGCGCAACCAAACATAAAAGGACTTGTCGGCACCTAGGCTGGTAATCCTATAGCCTGCAACAGTGTGTCACAGGTTCGAGTCCCGATCTCCACAAGCTTTGCTGCGTGATGTCTTACTCCATCTCGTTTCCTGTCAACCTATACATCTATCAATAAAGGCAGAACCCCCCCAAAAATTAAGAAAAATAATAGGATTTAGTTTTATTATTTATTATTTTTATTTTTTACATTTGACCAACATCTTTCGTCATTGTTTTAATGGATGGAATTGGAATGAACACTGGGACCAAATATTTATATATTTGCTTCTAGGGTCTCTGAGAACAACATCTTTTCAGATTGGGTCAAACACTGGTATAATATTTGGGGTCCTTGACATGAAAATGTTTGAGAACCACTGATACAGAAGACATGTTTCAGCCTCGGCCAAATGGATCAGGACAAGAACCACTGAAACAGAAGACATGTTTCAGCCTCGGCCAAACGGTTCAGGAACCACTGAAACAGAAGACATGTTTCAGCCTCGGCCAAACGGTTCAGGACAAGAAGAACCACTGAAACAGAAGACATGTTTCAGCCTCGGCCTCGGCCAAACGGTTCAGGACAAGCGGTTAAAACTCTTGAAGGAGTTATTGTAGGAAAGCCTATGGAGCGAAACAGAGCGTGACATGTCTGGACTATTAAGGCATGGTCATGGAGACAAGTGGAGGTTTTGACACATCAGCCAGAGAATGTTATACTAACCACAGTTACTGATGCATGAATGACTCACGCACGCACACACGCACACGCACGTACACACGCACGTATACGCACGTATACGCACGCACGCACGCACACACACACACACACACTTGGATTAGAGGCATTTCTCAGCCGTTGCTTAGTGGCTCACACTTCATCAACATTCAGTAAACAAAATATGGGACTTTCGGAGATTTTCCGTTAAAAAGAAAAGTAGTTCCTCTCAGCGTGATCGATGCTATTGCGCTTCGTCAGCATTTTATTTTTTCGTTGCCAAATAGTATGCGTCAGGCGCGCATGTGTGTGTGTGCGTGTGCGTGTGTGTATGTGTGTGTGCGTGTGTGTATGTGTGTGTGCGTGTGTGAATGTGTGTGTGCGTGTGTGTGTGTGTGTGTGTGTATGTGTGTGTGCGTGCATGCGTGTGTGTGTGACATATCTTCTAAATGTGCATGACATTTGATGTGGCTATAGGGGTTAAGAAGGGGAGGTCGTCTCGCACTTACATGGAACGAAATCTGTTTTCTCCGTGCCCTATGGTGCGTGTGTGTGTGTGTGCGTGCATGCCTGCCTGCCTGCCTGCCTGCTTTGGCCAATTTGTTATTATAAAGGTATTGTGAAAGTCTATATTGTTTTATTTATTTATGGGCTTTTAATGCCTTTATTGACAGTGCAGTAGCTACAGTGGAGAGAGAGAGAGATGGGGAGGAGTGTGACGCGCAGCGAAGGTCGTCGCGGATCGGGACTCGAACCCACGGCACTGTTATAGGCTGCATTGGTGGAGCATATATATTTATGTGATTGTGACAGTATTAGACACTTTTTTAGCAGTTTGAAATTGTGACCACTTGCTGGGGACAGGCTAAATACAGGCGCTTTTGCGTACAATGAAATTAATGGCATAATAATACACAACTGTATTACATTTAACTTTGCAAGTGCTTTTATTTTTATGAATTAATTTATTTTTAACATAAATAAGGCTCTTATGTGTGGGACATGTTTTTTCCACTTTTGTCCCTCATCTCAAGAATGAGTGACATACTGTAGGTGAAAGCCAAGACAAAAGTATAGCATAACTTTGGAAATGTGCAGAATACCCGATGTAGCCTCTACAGGCTACACTGTGCATGTTCGTTTACTGTGTGTGGATGGAGTGCGAAACAACGTTAAAATAATCATCTGGGGACCCCTGAAAATAACTTGGGGACTCCCAGTCTGAGAAACCACTGCACACACACACACACACACACACACACACACACACACACACACACACACACACACACACACACACACACGCACACACACACATTTCCTGCCACCGCCGTGACCTTTGACCTGTCTGGAGGGACCGTCTGGCCTGCTGTGTTTTCCAGGACAAACACGCCCCCCCTCCCCTCCCCCAAACACCCCCCCCCTCCCCCCATCCATACATACCACACATACCTACATTATGCATTCACACGCACATGCTTTATTTCCCCACTGTACACGTATACGTGTGACCTTGTTTTCGTTATATATACGGTATACATTGACATAACAACGCGTCATCAGAGCGGAGGGAGGGGCGTCAGCTGCGACTCCGCGGCTCCGCCCACCCCCCGGGTAAGATTTGTGATTTGTGATTTGCTCTCGTTCACTGCAATGCAATTTGCGGCATTTTAAAACAATATTGCGCAGAGTAGCGATTATCAAACGTATTTGCAATGCCATACGTTGAAAGATCTGTTGCCCGCGGACAAGGCACGTTACCTCCGCAAGTTAGATATTATCGGCATAGATGTTTGTCCGTATGTGATTAAGGATTGGAAAAAGTTGCATTGGCAGCCATAGAAAATTCTGCCCGGGGTAAAACACCGGATGTGATGTTTTTGGGCGTTCCTGTCTTGTTAAAAAACAGGCTGTGACGTTTTTGGGCGTTCCTGTCTTGTTTCGTGTCAGTGTATAGTCCGGCATGTATAGCGTACGTTGCTAATGTTCTGCGGAAAATTGCAGATTACTGTATGTACAGTATACAAGCTCACAACGAGCCATATGTGACACGCCGTGTTGTGAGCTTGTTAGGTCGTCCTAGCCCATTCTGACCTGAGATCAGATTCTAAAATTCTAAAATTGCAGATTACTGTATGTATACAAGCTCACGACGAGCCATATTATGTGACACCACGTGTTGTGAGCTCGTTAGGTCGTCTCTAGCCCATTCTGACCTGAGATCAGATTCTAAAAATGTCTGTTTGAAAATGACAGTATATTCTGAAAAAGCTATGTTTCTATGTGTCAGTCGTTCTTCGATTTTTTTCAAAACATAGCAGACCTACAAGCTACGAGAGAGAGAGAGAGAGAGAGAGAGAGAGAGAGAGAGAGAGAGAGAGAGAGAGAGAGAGAGAGAGAGAGAGAGAGAGAGAGAGAGAGAGAGAGAGAGAGAGAGAGTTCAGCCTTCTCTGAGTTCTGGGAGTCATGACAACATTCCACATTCAACCCCAAATATTTATGAAACAATAAAAGCCCATAAAGCTTGTTTTAAGGCTGTCTGTCAGCAGCACCATGGACACCGGACTCTTACATAATCATTATAGTGTCAGGAAGAAAGCTGATATCTCCAGAATATTTCAACCTTTGATGGTTTTCTTTTGAACAACTTTCGTAAATGAATGCCATGCATACTTTCAGTGGTTTTCAACCCTTTCCATATCAATAAGGCCCAATATTTATATTCTGCACTTGAGAAGTTGAGCCACAGAAGACCACCATTTGATGAGATTTATAATAATAATAATAATAATAATAATAATAATAATAATAATAATAATAATAATAATAATAATAATAAATATTAATAATAATAAATAGCCTCTCAGACCCAAAATTTACAATTTACAATTTAGGCATTTAGCAGACGCTCTTAATCCAGAGTGACTTACATTAAGCAAGAACAAAAGCATGGAGAATACATCACAAAAAAGCATTTATCATGAAACATGTGTATAAGCTAAGAACGTAACAGTGGGATATCTATATAATGAAACTATACATATAAAGTATACATATATACTACTATGCTATACATATGTACTATGACGTGCTATGACTACATACAATGCAATTATAGTGCTGTCTACATAACATGCTATAAGTCTGTATCAGATGCTATCTAAGTCAACAGAAATGCTATCTAAGGGGGACCCAAAACTAAAAGGTATTTGGTTATATCGTTGGATAGGATTTTGTCCATAATTCCATGCTGTATTGATGGTGGTACCATTAGGAGAGATAACAGGCAAACGTTGATCACAATAACAAGTCTTGTAAATTAAGTAATGCAGATTTCTAACAAAATGTAACCCTTTGAGAGTGTTAAATGAAACCAAATGATTTTGTTTCATCCAACACTCTCAAGAGTTAAAGATTACCAACTCTCCATCATTTAGCATGGGTGGGGACCACCTGGAACTGGTCAGTGTGTGTCAGTGTGTGTGTGTGTGTGTGTGTCAGTGTGTGTGTGTGTGTGTGTGTGTGTGTGTGTGTGTGTGTGTGTGTGTGTGTGTGTGTGTCAGTGTGTGTGTGTGTGTGTGTGTGTGTGTCACACAGAGTTGCCGGTTCAGTACAGGCCTCAGGGTCTGTTTTAGTACTCTGTGTTCCACAAATAAAATAATGTGCACGCACGGAGAGAGAGAGAGAGAGAGAGAGAGAGAGAGAGAGAGAGAGAGAGAGAGAGAGAGAGAGAGAGAGAGAGAGAGAGAGAGAGAGAGAGAGAGAGAGAGAGAGAGAGAGAGAGGTTGAGAGTTGAGAGAGAGAACATTTTTCATGAATTAAAACAAATTCAATGTATTTTTCTCAGTGATTTCATGGAAGAAAAACAAAACAAAAACTAAGAAATTCCATGAATTAGAAATCAAATGATCAAGTTGATCGTAGTGAAAATGGCACGCGCTGTGTTGCGAGCTTGTAGATCGGCTATTTTGGGTCCCTGCACAGCCGGGCAAATGTCTATCTCTCCTTTTGGGGGTCTCTCTCTCTCTCTCTCTCTCTCTCTCTCTCTCTCTCTCTCTCTCTACAACGTCTCGGGACTGACACAGCATGCTGGATCGTCTGGTGTTTGAATTGTCTGGTGTTTGAATTCCTGGAATTCCTTAAAAAAAGCCTCCAGATTAGAGGATCAGACACAGTGGACACACACATGAGATATGAGTCATGTTAAAACAGGGTCAAGGTTAGAGCTATAACCATTCTGAACGGGCACCCCATTTTGGTGTCGGCATCATGTTATGCTTTAGCTATTTAAAAATAGCAGATCTACAAGCTCATATCGCGCCACCGAGTGGCGCGATACGAGCTTGTAGGTCTGCTATTTTTGAAAAAATCGAAGAGCGACTGACATTTTTAGAATCTGATCTCAGGTCAGAATGGGTTAATCAGACCAATGTGTGTCCGGCGGAAACCTCGTATGAATCTGATCTCAGGTCAGAATGGGATAAGGATCAACACACATGAGTCACGGTGGAGACTGCAGCTCAACTCAACTCCCACAGCGTCTCTGCCTCCACCTTATTCAAGTCACTGAACAACTATAATACTCAAGCTGGAAACAGCAGATCTACAAGCTCACAGCGCATCGCAGCGCCATTGAAGATCTGCTGCTGTTTTCGCGCAATGCACAACTTTAAAGTTAGTTATCATTGCTATGCTAGTTAGAAGGGGTCTCCCTATATCTCCAGTTCATAATGTTTTCTAACCTTAATTGTAGGCCTATTATATTATGATGATTTCTCTTTATTTTCTTTTTGCATAGAAGTGTAGCCTATATGTTTAAATGTTTGATTTGAAAATGGAGGACCCAAGTCTTTTTTCTGGTTTTATCCTCTTAGCAGATGTTGTATTCACCTGTAGGTAGGACTTTCCTTGAACTGTACCCAAACTGTTAATACAAATTTCAATCCATCAATCAATCCATCAATCAATCAATGAAGATTTCATTTTGGGATACCAATTTCATCCAAGAGACCTCTGCACTCAGCAGACATGTAGGACTCGAGGACCAACAATTAAGTGAAACGGTAATGATGGAACAAAATAAACCATATCAAACTGTCGCAATAGCTAGCTATAGCCTATAGCCTACTAATCATTTTGGCCCTTGGCTTTAAGTGCAATAACAAGTTAAGTTGACAACGATCAGATTCAGCAGCATAGCAGCATAGCAGCAGCGAGGCGCTGTGGTGGTGATCCCCCTGGCCGCCTCAGGTCGCGTGTTTTCCGGGGGGCGTTGGGCTGGGTTGGGGCCAGTCCCTCCCTCCCTACCTCCCAACCTACCACACAGTTTTTTGGCATGGCTTTGCGGAACTCTGGAGGAGGAGGAGGAGGAGGAGGAGGAGGGATATAGACACATAAACATATAGTTGCTCTGTGTCTGGGATCAGGCCAGGCTCAAAGCGAACCGTTACCGTTATGGACGTCATGGACTGCTGGTGTCGGGCTCTGCTGCTCTGTGCGTGCGCCTGGATGTCCGTGCAGAGCGCTGCTGCTTCTGAAGGTTTGCTTTACATTATTATGTTATAGTTTTATTAGAATAATGATTTATTCTATACGCTGTACGTAGGCTACGACGTCACGCTGCACATGCACAACAAGAGA
>NC_139698.1:5496207-5558989 GCF_964188405.1 Protomyctophum parallelum | reverse complement strand
AGACTGAATTCGTAGTTCGTACGCTGTTTTAAACTAAACACACTTAAAGTTAAACCCTCATAACCTATAGAGTTGCACCGATCGAATCTCTTCGCCAAAGAAAGTAGCAGATCTGCAAGCTTGTAGATCTGCTACGTTTTGGCCGTTGTTTTGGGACACTTAAAAAGTCGAACCCGTTCGTGCGTTATTGTTGTTATTGTTGTTGTTGTTGTTGTTGTTGTTGTTGTAGCCTAGTTGTCTGCACACAAAGTAAACACACTAATTAAACATGCGCATATTATTCCCCGTCTGCAAATACACACATGAAGCTCATATACGTTTAATTGTAGCCTATCATATTTCTGTCACTGAATCAATATTATTTTGTTTTTAATGCATAGGCTAATGTGTGGGTGGATAAATTAATATAGGCTATACGCACAACAACTTCATTTATGGGAGGGTTTGTTTTGACGCATAGAACTAAGAACTCTTTCACTCGATAAATCATGTGGAATGTTTGTTAACCCCTGGTCCATATATAGCTCTAATGCGCTGCATACGCATTAGAGCTATGGACCAGAGCTAGTTTAATTGGTCTCTGTCTGTCTGTCTGATTATGTGTCTGTCTGATTATGTGTCTGTCTGTCTGTCTGTCTGTCTGATTATGTGTCTGTCTGTCTGCCTGTCTGTCTGTCTGTCTGTCTGTCTGATTATGTGTCTGTCTGATTATGTGTCTGTCTGTCTGTCTGTCTGTCTGTCTGTCTGTCTGTCTGTCTGTCTGTCTGTCTGATTATCTGTCTGTCTGTGATTATGTGTCTGTCTGTCTGTCTGTCTGTCTGTCTGATTATGTGTCTGTCTGTCTGTGATTATGTGTCTGTCTGTCTGTCTGTCTGTCTGTCTGTCTGTCTGTCTGTCTGTCTGTCTGTCTGTCTGTCTGTCTGATTATGTGTCTGTCTGTGATTATGTGTCTGTCTGTCTGTCTGTCTGTCTGTCTGTCTGTCTGATTATGTGTCTGTCTGTGATTATGTGTCTGTCTGTCTGTCTGTCTGTCTGTCTGTCTGTCTGATTATGTGTCTGTCTGATTATGTGTCTGTCTGTCTGTCTGTCTGTCTGTCTGTCTGTCTGTCTGTCTGTCTGTCTGTCTGTCTGTCTGTCTGTCTGTCTGTCTGTCTGTCTGTCTGATTATGTGTCTGTCTGTCTGTCTGTCCGCTAGATGAAGCTGCGATGGGGCAGTTTGAAGTCGACATCGCTCAGCTCATGCAAGGTGTGTGTGTGTGTGTGTGTGTGTGTGTGTGTGTGTGTGTGTGTGTGTGTGTGTGTGTGTGTGTGTGTGTGTGTGTGTGTGTGTGTGTGTGTGTGTGTGTGTGTGTGTGTGTGTGTGTGCGCGTGCATGCGTGCGTGCGTGTGTGTGTGTGTGTGTGTGTGTGTGTGTGTGTGTGCGTAGTTCAGATATACATTACAGTATGCATTTCAATCAGTTTAACACAATGTAAATCTTTCAGAGGAAGATGACATGATGCAGAGAGAGATCTCCCTCACAGAGCTCTTAGAACAGTCAGGTAAGTGTGTGTGTGCTTGTGCGTGTGTGTGTTACTGTACTTGTTAGCTTTAAATGTTCCCAAAATTATAGTAAAAGGTTTAGCCTACAAATTAGGAAGTGTTTTAGTTGTGTTTTAGGATTAGAGGCAGACATTTATAGATTATAGCTTTAGGGGTTAGGCAGGGTTAGATTTAGAAGTATGCCTCATTCATACTCAGATAGATAGATAGATAGATAGATATTCATACTCAGATAGATATAGATAGATAGATAGATAGATAGATAGATAGATAGATAGATAGATAGATAGATAGATTATAGCTTTAGGGGTTAGGCAGGGTTAGATTTAGAAGTATGCCTCATTCATACTCCGTTGCGCGCCGGTGAAAGTATAGCAGACCAACAAGCCCATAAACATGTTGCGGCCTCAAGCCTAATCTCTCCCTTAACCGAATTCTGACCTGGGATCAGATTCTACAAAATGTCTTCTAGTCATGAAAGTTTTCTGAAAAAGCTATGTTTCTATGTCAGTCGATTTTTCTAAAATAACAGACCTACAAGCTCGTAGCGCGCCACTCGGTGGCGCGCTATGAGCTTGTAGATCTGCTATTCTTCAATAGCTAAAGCATAACATAATGCTAACACCAAAATGGGTTCCTTCCCAGAATGGGTTAACCAAATTAAGACCTGAGACCAGATTCTACAAAATGTCTTCTAATCATGAAAGTTTTCTGGAAAAAAAACTATGTTTCTATATCAGTGATTCTCAAACTGTTTACCCCCAAAATCACATGCCACGGACCACCATCTGAATATATGTTGTTCCAGGGACCCTCCCCCAGAAACAAAGATTTGAGTTAAACGTTCACTCTCAATGAATATTATATATTAAACATTTGCGCCACGTTTCTAGGTCTCAATAATTGTGTGTGTGTGTGTGTGTGTGTGTGTGTGTGTGTGTGTGTGTGTGTGTGTGTGTGTGTGTGTGTGTGTGTGTGTGTGTGTGTGTGTGTGTGTGTGTGTGTGTGTGTGTGTCCTCCAGAGATGGAAGAACCTGACCTCATGCAGAGAGAAGTCTCCCTGACAGAGCTCTTCAAACAAGAAGCAGGTACAGTACAGTACAGTACAGTACAGTACAGTACAGTACAGTACAGTACAGTACAGTACAGTACAGTACAGTACAGTACAGTACAGTACAGTACAGTACAGTAGGTGTCTGTTTACTATGGAGAAAGTTCACGTATGATTCATATATACTGTATATCTTCTTCCCAAAAGGACTTTCAAACCAGGAAGGGTATGGCCTGGTCAGCCTGCAATGACATGCATAAGATCTGGTCATCTTTATTGAAAGGTTCAAATAAAAAAATATTTAGGACGACCGTTGAGCCGATTCTTCTCTATGGCTCCGAGACATGGACACTCTCAAAGAAACTAGAGAAACGGCTGGATGGCACCTTTACACCCGCCTTCTAATGAGAGCACAAAATCTCTCTCGGAAGAGACACCCTGATCGACTTAACTCTAATATTACAATTTACAATTTAGGCATTTAGCAGACGCTCTTAATCCAGAGCGACTTACATTTAAGCAAGAACAAAAGCATGGGAATACATCACATAAAAGCATTTATCATGAAACATGCGTAAGCTAAGAAAGTAACAGTGGAATATCTATATAATGAAACTATACATACACTATACATATAAACTATACATATTTACTACTATGCTATACATATGTACTATGGCGTGCTGTGACTATATACAATACAATTATAGTGCTGTCTACATAACATGCTATAAGTCTGTGTCAAATGCTATCTAAGCCAACAGAAATGCTATCTAAGGGGTTAGGGTAAGTGCTATGGGCCATGATGGAGTCTGAAAAGGTGGGTTTTCAGGCTACGGCGGAAGATTAGGAGTGATGCTGCAGTTCTGACTGCAATGGGAAGTGCATTCCACAGTTTTGGAGCCAGAAGGGAGAAGAGTTTGGGACGTGTGGAGCGCTGTCCCGGCGTTTTTAGTGAGGGTACTTCCAGTTTCCCTGCGTTGGCAACCTTCCCCGTGTTTCTTCACTAGTCCGATCTAGAAAAGAACACAGCTTGCTGCTCACTGCTACAGAGCTGACAATGAGGTTATATCTTGGCCCAGGCCGTAGCGTAACGGTCTGGGCACCGGACTGGTAATCCAGTCGCAGTGTGCCGCGGGTTCGACTCCCGGACCCGACACGGCCTTTACCGCATGTCATCCCCCCATCTCTCTCCCGTTTCCTGTCAGCCTACTTTCTATCCCTTAAAAAATCAATAAAGGCGTAAGCCACAAAAAAATTTCTTAAAAAAAAAAAAAAAAAAGAAAAAATTAGGTTATATCTTCCCTTCTCTGGAGTCCTGCCTCAAAGCAGACCAGAGGTAGACAACTGTCGTTCCCCTGATGTCATCGCTATAGGGACACATGCATCAGTATTTAGTAAGCAGGAACTGGGGGTGGCAATGAAGGACGGGGAAGTCCAGGCGTAGCATCGTGAAATCCATGATCTAGCCCGCGGTCGAAAAATGATGATGTCTATGGAGAACTGTCCTCAGTAATGTACCCTGGTATGGTCCTTAAACTACAAGACTGATCCAAGATCTTAAGGCCTATTCATACTCCAGTTTTAGGTGATAATAAAGGGACCACCGAAACGGTGGTTGGCAAAAAACAAGAGAGATGTGTTTGGGTGAGCGGTGAGCCGCTTACCACCGCGGCGTGCCATCATGTTAACACTGTATGCACACCAACCAAACATAAAAGGACTTGTCTGTTTAGTTCTACTGGATCTCTTCTCCACTATAGTCCCCCCCTAACATTTTAGATTTGTCAATGCAATTATCTATACATGTTTTAGTCTCAGTTTTTGTCATCATAGCTTAGTTTTTATTTCGTTTTCCTCCAGTGAAAAAAAAAGGTAGCCGACGAACACTTTTGTTTTAAGACGACGAAATTAACGCTGCAGTCGATACAGTTTAGATATTCCTTTAAACATTATGTTATAATTTAGCTATTGAAAAATAGCAGACCTACAAGCTCGTAGCGCGCCACCGAGTGGCGCGCTACGAGCTTGTAGGTCTGCTATTTTTGAACAATCGTAAAAAATGTGGCACAAATCTTTGAATATATTATTCTTTCAAAGTGAATGTTTTTAACTCAGGTGTAAATGGGTTAAGGCTCATATTTGAGACCTCTGCCAACGTCATAGACTGGGCGTGCTATTATTATTAGGAAGGACATAATGACACATTATGGGGAGCTGTGGACACCTTACTGTAACTACTGTACTGTGGTGGAAGCTGTCATTATTGTTAGTCACGGCTGTGCTGTCCACTTCATGGGAACGTCCACACAGAGCACCATGACACAGTGTCTGTGTCTTGTATGTATGTGTATGTATGTATGTATGTATGTATGTATGAATGAATGAATGAATGATTTTATTTATTTACGTGTCTTGACTGCCTTTTGCAGCCCATCCCTTACGGGATTATTCAGACACAATTTGACAGTACAATATATATTTCCTGCGCCAACACGCTGACACCAACATATTAACCCATTCTGACCTGAGATCAGATTCATACGAGCTTTCCACCGGACACACACTGTGTCTGATTAACCCATTCTGACCTGAGATCAGATTCATACAAGGTTTCCACTGGACACACACTGGTCTGATTAAACAAAAGTAAATATCATACATAACATAATCAAGAGTACGTACTGTCCATTCAAGTAATCCATTTTGTCGAGTTAGAGAGAGAGAGAGAGAGAGAGAGATGTATGTGTCAAACACGCGCGCACACATGCACACGTGAGCGCAGCCGCGCACACACACACACGCACACACACACACACACACACACACACACACACACACTAAGGAAGTGGTTCCCAACGTTTTCATGTCAAGGACCCCTGAAATGATACGGAATATGGAATATGGAAATTGGAAATAATGGACAAAAAAAGAATATTCTTTCTGTCATTTTGTGTCTGGTATTATGTGTAAATAAATAGTGAAATCGTATGGTGGTGAACCTAGCGTCGTGATTCCAATCGTTTCGTGAGCTGAGTGAGTCGTTACATGCATACTTAACGTGTTAACCCATTCTGAACGGGAACCCAATTTGGCGTTAGCATCATGTTATGCTTTAGCTTTTGAAAAATAGCAGACCTACAAGCTCATAGCGCACCACCGAGTGGCGCGCTATGAGCTTGTAGGTCTTGTATTTTTGAGAAATCGAAGAACGACTGACATTTTTAGAATCTGATCTCAGGTCAGAATGGGTTAATCAGACCAGTGTGTGTCCAGTGGAAACCTCGTATTAAACTGATCTCAGGTCAGAATGGGTTAATAAATCATGGTATTATATAAAATATATGATCGTATCATTGCTCTTCTCTCCGTCAGTGAACACGGATCCGGCCCAGGTGGATTTGGTCGCTCGTTTCGCACCAAGAGGACGTGAGTACGATCGATCATCGATTTGACGGATTCTGTTTTCGTGTCACTTTTAACATTGTCTTGTCTTGTGTGTGTGTGTGTTAAAGCTGTCCCCAAACATTCAAGGTTCAAATGTTCGCTCGTTAGGGTTGGCATTCGAATCTTAATTAAGGGGTTTGAACCATTCGTTTCTTTTGTTTTTTTAATAAAAATAAAAAAATATATATTTTTTTATTAACTCGAAAATATATCTCGGCGAGAATGTGATATGACTATGAGCATGTCAAAAAAAGTAAGTTTCTAGTGCATTCCTGTCAGAAGTTATGTCTATCTCCTTGTGCTGTCCCTCTCCAAAATCCCCTGTGCACATTCATTTGGTGATGGCCTGCACTCCCTGCAGCCAATCAGCCAATCAGCAACACACACACACACACACACACACACACACACACACACACACACACACGAGTGGTTTTGTTTGTGAGGGAAAGCGGCTGTGCAGTGCACTCAACTACATACATGTGTCCAGTCCAGCTTGTTTATGTTTGGTTTCCAACTTTCCATCCATTGTGTGTACTGTGTATAATTCGACTGCGTTGCGCGGCGGGCGCGGCCGATCTACAAGCTCACAACGCGTCGTGCTGCGCAGCGTTGTGAGCTTGTAGATCTGCTCTAATTCTGCAGTGCACGCCTGCACGACACTGTGCTGCTCAGGGGGGGAAAACAGGGGGCCCCACGACGGGACGGCCGGGCGTCGCTTAACGGGAGGATGAAAAAGTGACGCCGGTTGGGAGGAGGAAGCGACGCGCGGCCGTCGGAGGCCCCCCTGGGCGGCCCCCGGCCCCAAACCGACCGCAGCAACAGCGATGGAACGGGCTGCAATATTAGACATTTTTCAGGGAGAACTCTCGGGGCCTCTCCCACCATCGCACAATTTGAGAAAAAGGTTCGTTCTCTCTCTCTCTCTCTCGCTGCGCTGTGTTGAGCTGCCCTCGACCGAAAGTGCTATATACTTCTCCAGTACAGCAGTGCAGAACCGAGAGAGTGACACAGCGGGGGAGACGCGCTGTGCGCTCTGATCGAGACGGTTATTTTTTTAATGAATTAGAAACAAATGGTCCGAATGTTCACTCGGAAATTCCTTGCCGAAGTTCGAGTCCTAAAATAAGGGCTAGGGTACAGCCTTAGTGTGTGTGTGTGTGTGTGTGTGTGTGTGTGTGTGTGTGTGTGTGAATGCGACTACTAGCGAATGAGAGTGTGCATGTGTGACTGCAGTGCACGTACGCCACAGCCTGAACGAACTCCATCTGTCTGTCTGATTGACTGATTGATTTTGGTGACATAAAAAGAGCACAGAGCACTTTCCGACCTACAGGCGATCATCACAGAGGATGAACACAAAAGAAAGCCTTTCGGCTTATTTCCATTGCGGTCCTAAATCAACACACAAAAACAACAAACTAAACAACCTGACATGAAATGATTGACATCACAACAACAACAATACATAACTGTACAAAACGGATAGCAATGTGCACTATATGTGTTCCAACATAATACATTTACAGGAGATACATAATATATTTCCACTGTCAGGTCACAACATATTGCGTACTTGTAGATCGCCTAATTCACACATTAATCATGTTACCAAGATTGCCTTTTTTCACCTTAGAAATATTGCACGAATCAGAGCCTATGTGTCTTTGGACGATGCAAAAACGCTAATCCACGCCTTTGTTTTTTCTCGGCTTGATTACTGCAATGCACTTTTTTCAGGACTGCCTAAGAAAACAACTGACAGATTACAACTTGTCCAAAATGCAGCAGCCAGAGTTTTAACTAGAACTAAGATGAGAGAACATATTACTCCAGTTTTAGCTTCACTGCACTGGCTTCCGGTTGTTTTTAGGATTGATTTTAAAATTATTTTACTTGTCTATAAAGCCCTCAATGGTCTCGCACCTTCCTACCTACATGACTGCCTGCCTAAATATGTCCCAAACCGCCCGCTAATGTCTTCCACTGCTGGCCTGCTCGCTTTGCCTAAAAAAATGGCAACTAAAAAATACGGGGAAGCAGCTTTTTGCTTCTACGGGCCATCGGCATGGAACAAGCTCCCTCTGTACCTTCGTCAGGCAGCCTCTGTAGACATTTTTAAAGCTCAGCTCAAGACCCACTTCTACAACATTGCTTTTAAGTGATCTTATATTTTTTGTTATTCATGTCCTCACTGTATTGCATTACTGCTTGTTTTTTAATGTCGTTGCCTTGCTTTTCTTTTATTCTCCATTGTTCTGTAAAGCACTTTGAGCTGCATTTGATGTCATGAAAGGTGCTATACAAATAAAGTTTTATTATTATTATTACTATTGTCTGTACTTATACTTAGATAATATTTGGAATTTATCGACATCTCTTCAGTTTAACTACTTGGAGCCTAATCCCCTCCATAGTTTGCACCGTACTCAAATCTGTTTTCCAACAGTATACATTTGGAGGTCCTTTCCTCTCTAAGCCGTTAGATGTCCTTCATTCTTTGTGATTAGTTTTCCTTGCTTATAGTTTCTAGTTAGTTTCTAATGTGTTATTTTCTGTGCAGCAGCACTCTGTGATGTCTCTTAATATTTATACTATTATTATGGACATCCCTATACTTATCACGTTTCTTTGCTCCTGAAGACAATACCCAGTCTAATATCATGATTTGGATATAATATTGATACTAGGGAATGTCCGGCCGTCACGTTTTATTTTCTCCCGATCCGATTCTGATCATTTTGAAAATGACGTGATTTCGGATCACGTGATCGGATAGGGACAATAACCCATTTTGAGCGGGAACCCCTTTTGGTGTTTTAAACATTATGTTATAATTTAGCTATTGGAAAATAGCAGATCTACAAGCTCATAGCGCGCCACCGAGTGGCGCGCTATGAGCTTGTAGGTCTGCTATTTATTTTTAACCCATTCTGACCTGAGATCAGATTCATGCCAGGTTTCCACTGGACACACACTGGTCTGATTAAGCTCTCTGAACAAACCCTCTGAACCGGCCCCTCCTCCTTCTCCTCCCCAGGTCGCCCGGCCTTCCTGGTCCCTCAGGCTGAGAGGGACCGGTACAAGGTGGCGTTCCCGCCCGCCAGACCCGGCCCCGACAACCTGGCGGCCCTCTGTCTCCACGGCGAGCGGCGCCCGCGCTACGCGCAGCCGGGCTACTTCCCGCCGTCGGGCTACGGACAGCTGCGGCGGCGGGCCGCGGCCGTCAACCGCGCCGAGGCGGCGTTCGCCGACTGCTGCCGCGGCAACCAGACGTGGGGGGAGGGAGTGACGCTGTGCTGCGCCAACCAGGCGGTCAGTTAATTCTTCTTCTTATTGTTTTAACCAGACGTTAGGGGGAGGGGGTGACCCTCTGCTGCGCCAACCAGGCGGTCAGTCACCTCCTCATTCTTCTTCTTATTGTTTTAACCAGACGTTAGGGGGAGGGGGTGACCCTCTGCTGCGCCAACCAGGCGGTCAGTCACCTCCTCATTCTTCTTCTTATTGTTTTAACCAGACGTTAGGGGGAGGGGGTGACCCTCTGCTGCGCCAACCAGGCGGTCAGTCACCTCCTAGTTCTTCTTCTTATTGTTTTTTTTTTTTTTTTTTTAAGATATTTTTTTGCGGCTTACGCCTTTTATTGATTTTTGAAGGGACAGACAGTAGGCTGACAGGAAACGGGAGAGAGATGGGGGGATGACATGCAGTAAAGGCCGTGTCGGGTCCGGGAGTCGAACCCGCGGCACACTGCGACTGGATTACCAGTCCGGTGCCCAGACCGTTACGCTACGGCCTGGGCCCTTCTTATTGTTTTAACCAGACGTTAGGGGGAGGGGGTGACCCTCTGCTGCGCCAACCAGGCGGTCAGTCACCTCCTCATTATTCTTCTTCTTCTTTTTTTCCTTTTTTTATTTTGCTATTTTTTGGGGGGGATTTTCTGCCGGATGTGTGTCTCGAAGAATAATGATTATTGGCAGAATTACACGCCCCGAGAATAGAGCGTCGCAGTCCCGCCCCCCTCGAGAGACCCGGAAAATAAATCGCCGTTCATTTTCCTCATAGACTTTTCAGAAAGTATTTATTTAAAGACGTTTACGCCGCGGACAAAGACAACTCTTTGTCGTGACAAATCATGACAATGAACACAATGTTTTGGGCCAAACAAATAATTAGAAAGTAGAAAAAACGGCAGGTTACAACACCTTTTTTTGTTGTTTTTCTTCTTATAAATAATTTGATCGGCCCCAAAACATTGTGTTCATTGTCATGATTTGTCACGATCCGAGTTGGCTTTGTCCGCGGCGTAACCGTCTTTAAATAAATACTTTAGGAGAAGCCTATGGAGAAAATGAATGGAGAAGCATTTCCTGGGCCACTCGTTGTTCTGAAAGGGGGAGGGACTGCGACGCTCTATAGACGTGCAGACAGACAGACACGTGCTACCTACCCGGCCATGTTTTTAATCTGCTGTCGTTTTTAACGTGAACTGGAAAACAAACGACAGAACCATGCATATGCCCACCCTGGGCAAGACCTAAGCTGAAAAGACTATCAGCGGAAGTTGCGGGATTTTAGCGGAAGTGAAATCGTTGATGCTTTACAAATCAGTTTACATTCTCCGCGAATGAAACAAGTGTTGTGATTGGTCGGGAAAATATCGTATCCGGGGGAAATACATTTGACGGCTGTTCCGGAGGATACAACCGCCGATAGCTTCTCTGCCTTAGGTTGTGACCAGGCTTTTCTTTTCGCAGATAAGTAAGCCTGGGACCGAGGCTAGTATATGCCTATTTAGGTTTCATTCATGGACCTTTTTATTTATCCATGCATGCTGCAGTACTATATCAGGTTAGCAGTCTGCTAGCATGTTGAGTTATGACATGGGGGAAGGGGGGACTCATATGTGTGCGTCTGGGGCTGCACAGATACGTTAGTTGCTCCGACATGCGCTGCCGGTTGCAACTAACCCGCCGTGGCCTCCTGTGAGGTTATAGGTTTAGCATCATGTCATGCTTTAGCTATTTGAAAAATAGCAGATCTACAAGCTCATAGCGCGCCACCGAGTGGCGCGCTATGAGCTTGTAGGTCTGCTATTTTTTAAAAATCGAAGAACGACTGACATAGAAACATTAGCTTTTTCATGAAAACTGTCAGGATGTAGAAGACCTTCGCAGTGGCTGCCCCTTTTCTCTGGAACTCACTCCCAACTCACATCAGAGCTGCCCCCACCCTCGAAATGTTCAAAAGCACACTCAAAACCCACCTTTTCAAACTGGCTTTCCCTACATAACCCCCCCCCCCCACACACACACACACACACACCCTTCTTGTTTGTCCCGATTTTGATTTCTAGTTTTTAACCTTTTAAACCTTTTTTAATAGTTTTCTAATAAATATGTCTGAACTTCTTTCTGTAAAGCGACTTTGGGTACCCAGAAAAGCGCTATATAAATTGTATATATTATTATTATAAGACATTTTTATAATCTGATCTCAGGTCAAAATTAGCTAATGTACGTCAGACCAAACACATGCTAGGGTGAAAAAAACATTGCATGACACGGGGGACTCATTTGACTTCTGCTAGCATGGTGAGTTGTAGGGTGAGACACCGTACTTACAAACCTAATCTCACGGGGAAAGCCACGGGGGAGTTTTAACTGTTGTGCCACGTATAGTCGGAATGCCACTGTTGAGGTTGGAATGCCACTGTGTCCCCTCATGACACGGGGGGGGGGACTCATGTTTGTTGACACCAACATGGAAGCTGAGTGCTGATCTCTGATCAGATAGGATCCAGATTCCAGACACAACATGCAGGCCTTGACGTGATCTAGAGACGCCTGAAACAGCCCCACTTCAGCCTAAAGTCTAAACCTTTCAGGCCTGAGATCAGATTCTAAAAAATGTCTTCTACATCCTGACAGTTTTCTGAAAAAAAGCTATGTTTCTATGTCAGTCGTTCTTCGATTTTTCAAAAATAGCAGACCTACAAGCTCGTAGCGCGCCACTCGGTGGCGCGCTATGAGCTTGTAGATCTGCTATTTTTCAATAGCTAAATTATAACAATGTTTAAAACACCAAAAGGGGTTCCCGACACCAAAATGGGTTAAACCTTTCACCCGGAAAGGTGAAAGGTGAAAGGTGAAAGGGAGTTGAAACTTTGGCAGATTGTTTGCATATTTTCTCGAGATCACATTATCCCTGTTGTGGCGCCACCGACTGCACTGACATGACATGATGTCACGTTAACGTTGATGTTTACATTTTTACTTTTTGTTTTTAAAGCCACTGTACATTTCTGATCCGTTTACTGCACCAAGATTAGGATTCATATATGAGGTCATCCTCCCAAAAGCTCCATTTAGTTCCCCTAACGACGCCTTGAAAGGATCCCTGACTAATACTGTATTATGTATGTATGCATAATTATTATATAGTATTAATTTTAGTTATAGAGGGCACTTATAATGCATTTAAAGGACAACTTTAGTTTTTTTCAACCAAGGTTCATGTTTTAGGTTGTTATTAGAGAAACTAAAAGGTGAGTGTTCACTTTCTTTCATTTGCTGCTTTCTTTCGTTTTGGGGATTTTAGCAGTTTTTGACAGGGGGGGGCGGCGGGGGCATTCGAGCATGGGGCTAAATATGTATTTTTTTTTAGCAAATGTGATGGTGATTTATTTATTTATTATTTACTATAGTCCTAATAAACCCCAGGAAATTACATCTGGCCACAGAAGATCACAGGATCTACTGAATGTGAAGGTAGCCTACTGGGGGAAGGCTTATACTGTGTGTATAGGCTCAATATGTCAGTTTGTCACATTCAATAGATCCTGTGATCTTTTGTGGCCAGATGTAATTTCTTGGGGTTTATTAGGACTATAGTAAATAATAAAATAATAAATCGCTATAATATTTTGTAAAAAAATACATATTTAGCCCAATGCTCGAATGCCCCCGCCCCCCTGTCAAAAACTGCTAAAATCCCCAAAACGAAAGAAAGCAGCAAATGAAAGAAAATGAACACTCACCTTTTAGTTTCTCTAATAACAACCTAAAACATGAAAAAAACTAAAGTTGTCAAACTCAATAAAACTGAATAGTAGGAGAAAACCCTCCAGGGCCTTGAGAAGTGGCATTCTCCAGGAATACTTGTACATTTGTAGGATAAAAACTACATCAACCTTGCAGATTGCAGATATATGCAGATCTATTGCAAATAAACCATTAGACAAACCATTCATACAGAGAGAAAAAAGTACAATATAACAAGAAAAGTCAAAGTCATATATGATTTGTCACACGCGTCACCGCAGTGACATTTGTTCTCCGCATTTCACCCATCTCTCGGAGCGGTGAGCTGCAGCCGTTACGCGCTCGGGAATCATTTGATTAGTAGATTTGACCCCCCCCGATCCAACCCATTGATGCTGAGTGCCAAGCAGGGAGGCATTGGGTCCAACCCTTTGATGCTGAGTGCCAAGCAGGGAGGCATTGGGTCCAACCCTTTGATGCTGAGTGCCAAGCAGGGAGGCATTGGGTCCAACCCATTGATGCTGAGTGCCAAGCAGGGAGGCATTGGGTCCCATTTTTTACAGTCTTTGGTATGACCCGGCCGGGGATCGAACCCCCGACCTCCCAGTTTCAGGGCAGACACTCTAACCACAAGGCCACTGTCTGGTGTGAAAAGAAAACAGCAGAACATAATTATTATCACAATAGTAAACGTCACAAAACGGTATAAACCTCCAGGGGAAAATATCGAATGGACCCATGCAGGTTAATTTGGCAGACCGTATGTGGGATGTATTTGGTGGTTCAGAGAACCTTCTTGAATCGGTGAGAAGACAAACTCTCATAGATGTTAGTAAAATTTCTGGGAGAACCCAAAGCCCAACTTATAGATCTGTACAAGAGGCAGAGGCTTAAGAGAACCTCCTCCCTCCTGGAGGTATCGGATCACCCACTTCGGTCTGAGTTTGAACTGTTGCCCTCAGGTCGTCGGCTGAGGGTGCCCGCCGCCACAAAGACCAATCGGTTCAAACTATCCTTTGTCCCAGCTGCTATTCAACTGCTGAACAGCAAATAGCGCTTTATTCTTGCCCCCTTTGCACATACTGCCCACTAATGCACTTTTTGCTGACTTTGCTACTACTGTTTGTCATGAATTCTCTGTCTCTAGTGGCCTGTTCTTAGTCCTGTATTGAATGTTGTTGTTGTTGTGTGTATTTTTACTATGATCTGGCTGCAAACCAATTTCCTGCAAGGGACAATAAAGCTAACCTTGAACCTTGACCTTGTTGTTGTTGTTGTTGTTGATGTGGTTGCAGTGGGAGGCGACTCTCGTGTCTTTCTGTAAAGAGGAGACATCGGTGAAGGACAAGGTCCACCGCTGCTGCAAGAGGCCTGTCAGCGACCGGCCGGCCTGCTTCCAGAGCGAAGCCCCCAACCCCGACTACCTGCCCGTCCTGGAGGTCCCCAACCCCGTCGACATGCTCCCCACCCCACCGCCCGGCCTGGTCCCCCCCTTCAACCCCGCCTCCTGTAAGAGGTACTGTAAACTTGGCTGAGATCAAAATGCTTAATTCAAACCTTTTATTTATTGTAGAAAGACATTGAGGTTGCCCTTATTTGCAGTGTTGTCGAGATACACCGTAGTGTATTCAGGGATGCCCTGCTTCACACTCGCACAGACACACATACACATGGGTCAATGTTCAAACCGCGGCCGGAGCGCCTGATGGAGGGGAAAGGAACTGGTTGGAAATAACACGTTCCTTTCACACGCTACGTCTAACCAGGGAAATATCCCCCTCCCCCTGTCAGGTGTAAAGAAGTGGCTTGGACTCCTCATGCAGTGAAAGAAAGCATGAGGCCAGTCCGTTGCTCTCCCTAGTTTGGCGGAGGGAGTGTAGAGCCCAGGATTAATATGTATAGTTTATTATGTATAGTGTATGTATAGTTTCATCATATAGATATTCCACTGTTACTCTCTTAGCTTACGCATGTTTCATGATAAATGCTTTTTATGTGATGTATTCCCATGCTTTTTTTTTTCGGCACACTGCGACTGGATTACCAGTCCGGTGCCCAGACCGTTACGCTACGGCCTGGGCCTATTCCCATGCTTTTGTTCTTGCTTAAATGTAAGTCGCTCTGGATTAAGAGCGTCTGCTAAATGCCTAAATTGTAAATTGTAAATTGATTACATTAGATAATTGACACTGGGTGAAAAAATGGGGTTGCAAAATCGTATATCGTATATACATATATATATATAAAACAAAAGAAAAAAAAGACTACAACCATGTAGTTTCTGTCCAGGTCTGAGATGAAGCCCGGCGGCGTCCGAGGGAGGAAGAAGAAGCCCAACAAGAGGCCCCTCCCCCCTCCGCCCGCCGAGAACGTGGACATCAACTTCCCGCCGGGCCGCCCCGCCGCCGCCGACGTCCAGCCGCTGTGCCGCTACCGCAAGCTCCGCCCCCGCTACGACCTCAAGTGCCTGCCGCGCCGCGGCTACGGCTGGCTGGCGCGGCAGGCCAAGACCGTCAACCGCCTGGAGCGCGCCTTCAAGCAGTGCTGCAAGGGGAAGGGACGGCTGCTGGGCTGTGTGGACGACAAGGTAACGATACGGACAGCTGCTGGGCTGTGTGGACGACAAGGTAACGATACGGACAGCTGCTCAGCTGTGTGGACGACAAGGTAACGATACGGGACAGCTGCTCAGCTGTGTGGACGACAAGGTAACGATACGGACAGCTGCTCAGCTGTGTGGACGACAAGGTAACGATACGGACAGCTGCTCAGCTGTGTGGACGACAAGGTAACGATACGGACAGCTGCTCAGCTGTGTGGACGACAAGGTAACGATACGGACAGCTGCTCAGCTGTGTTGGACGACCAGTGGCGTGCACAGACATTTAGAGGGGCAGGTGGTGCTCAAGTGAGAAAAAAAAGGGCACCTTGTTGCAGCGCATTTTGGGGGCGGGAACCCATTTTGGTGCTTTATAGCTAGGGGTGGGTCCCGAAACTCGGGACCAAGTATGTACCGAACCGAACGTGCCTGGGTACCGGGTACCCATTACAATAATTCAATTTCGGTTCTCTCTATCGGTTCTCACAGACACGCGGTCACACGCTATTTATTTCTTTTCTACCCTTTTAATAGAAGCGCAGGGAACAGAGCTGATCTACAAGCCTACACCGCGTTCACGCGTTGCATCAGCGACGCGTTGTGGGCTTGTGGCTTGCAGAGGCGGGTCTCATTTATTTAAAACGATAAGCATTGAAGCAACAACTGTTGCAGCCTTCATGAAAGCAGTGACGCACAAATAATTAGGCTTAATAAAACAAGTCAACTGCCTGACGCAGGCATTACCTCTCAAAAAAAAAAATAGCCTATAATCAAAGCTTCTCTTCCGATTGAAACTCAGATGTGAAAACACCAAAAAAGCATCAGTCCTGGAGCTCCAGGCGCGCTAATTTGCGCCGCGGTCTACGCCGCTCTCAGACCCTTCCGACGAGGCTCTTTCTTGGGGTAGAAAAGTGTGGATGACCGCGGCTCAAATTAGCGCGCCTGGAGCCCAGGAGGTCAGGGGCCTTTTCCCCTGTCCCATGCGTGATTCGCCGCGGATTTTTCGCCGCGGATTTTTCGCCCCACTTGGGCCATCCCATATGTGTTCTTTGTTCTCCTTGCATATTCTAAAATGCAACCACACTTTAGATTTATTTTGTGGCGGCATGAGTGCAGGCTGCTGTGTGTGTGTGTGTGTGTTGACTTCCTTGTTGTTACCACCACGAGTGAGGGGGAGAGGGGAGCCGTTCTCACCTATCGGCTGGAGATGCCCCCCCCCCCATTAGCGATGCTAATTTGTGTGTGTGTGTGTGTGTGTGTGTGTGTGTGTGTGTGTGTGTGTGTGTGTGTGTGTGTGTGTGTGTGTGTGTGTGTGTGTGTGTGTGTGTGTGTGTGTGTGTGTTGCTCTCAGATCTCAGACATGCTTTTATTTGTCATTGTCAGTAGTTAGTAGTAAGATAAGTAGCCTACAACACTATTGCCCTGGGTAAATACTTTTAATTTTAATTTTAATTTTAAATAATCACTATATTATCCACAAATGGCTCAATAAAGGAGAGGATGTTACACTATTCATTGTACATTATATATATACTCAAATTGACATTGAGCTTTTTTGTTAAATAAACATTTGACCTCTTATTTAAGTTATTTTATACCATTTTGGAACCGAAATAGGGAACCGTTAAGAACCGGAATCGATAAGCAGAACCGGAATCGGTACCGGTCTCGAAAAAATCCTAACGATACCCATCCCTATATATAGCTATTGAAAAATAGCAGATCTACAAGCTCGTTGCGCGCCACCGAGTGGCGCGCTACGAGCTTGTATGTCTGCTATTTTTGAAAAATCGAAGAACCACTGACATAGAAACATAGCTTTAGATTGTTGTGGGGGGGCCTGAATAATATAGTAGAAGCGTTTTTTTATCAAGATTTGAAAAGAAAAAAAAACATTTCTTTTTTCTTTTTAAGAGCAAAATTGGCAAAAGGGCAGGGGGTGCTCTAGCACCCCCTAGTGTCTATCTGTGCGCGCCACTGGTGTGGACGACAAGGTAACGATAATGACAGCTGCTGAGCTGTGTGGACAACAAGGTATAACGCTGAGGACACAGACTGGTGATTTGGCCCAACAACAATGACAGGGATAGGATTTGTGAAAAGTCGCAGTGATTTTTTTGTAATTGAATATTTTGCATTGGGTAAAATGTACCCGGGTTTAGTGATGGTGTATCAGAAAGGATATTGTGTGTTCTCTAGTTAATCACACTAATCACAAAGCTGCCTGCTGGGGACAACAAGGTTACGCTGATAGCAACAGTTAATCACACGGACAATGAGAGAAGATGTTTTTCTTAGCAACAGCAAAATGCAGTGTTTATTCTGACCACACATTTTGATTCAGTCATGGTATTTTAGTCTATAGTTTTGGTGGACTAAATATCATTGTATCCTTTTAATAATATTTCTGTCGATTTTAAAGGTATATTCAGTGATTTCACTTAATTCAAATATCACTTATTTTTTTGTTTCGTTGTGATAATCCTCCCTACTATAGAGTGTGCTGGCCATATAAGGAGTTCCTCCCTGTCCCCAGTTAACCCCTGGGGGTCAAAAAACCGTAGGTTTCGTTTTTGGCTCTCTATCCAGATTGGACGAAAGGCTGGGTCCCACAGCCAAAAACAAAACCTAAGGTTTTTTGAGTGAAATCACTGAATATACCTTTAAATGTGCATTTATACTTATTTAAATAAACAATTTTTGTACTTTATTTCCACCACTGTCTGCAGTGGCGTCAGGAGATGGACCGGTTCTGCCAGGAGGACAAGGGGGGGAAGGTGAGCTTCCCGTGCTGCGCGGAGCCCGAGGGCGAGCCGCGCTACGCCTGCTTCCACGCCAGAGCCCCGCGCCCGGGCTATGAGGTCACCGACCTGCTGCCGCCGCCGGCCACCACCGACACCGACACCACCACGCCACTGGAGGTCTCCCTCGCGCACGTCTGTCAGAGCCACAAGGTCGTGAAGAAGAAGTGAGTGATGGGGAAAAACAGTCTGATTGAAAAAGCTGCACTGGGTTTCACCGACGGAGGCGCGCCGTCTAAAGGTGACGCGAGCCACGAGAGCTCGCAGCGCTCACTGCACGGCAACTCCGTTGCCGAGCGTTGAGAAGTCGCCTTCAGCCAACTCGGCGCCGTCTGATTTACGTACCGATAGGGACAGAATCATATAAAACATGTCCAGTCACCTCACCTCCAGTCACCTCCCTCTCTCTCTCTTTCTCTCTCTGCTGGACCGTCTGTCTCTATCATTCACTCCTTTTCTCGCTCTCTGTCTCTCATTCAATTACATTTGGAGCTTTATATTATCGGCATGAGAAACTTGAATTATTGAATAAAAATAGTTATATACATCCATATAGGAGAGGTCAGCTTGGCATAAACTTGAGAAAGTCTCTCTCTCTCTCTCTCTCTCTCTCTCTCTCTCTCTCTCTCTCTGTAACGTTTGAGGACCACTGCTCTATATGATAGCTTAGCGGTGCTGTGTTTTTTAACCTTAATGAAGAATAGGTGAATAATGACGTCAAGCAGAACATAACAGCTGTGTGACTGTTGTTGCCATTGCAGGTTCCCTGTGGGCTTCCCTATCCAGGGCTTAGTAACTCAATGCTGCTCTCTAGCGGCAGACAGCAGGACTGCATGTATTCGTCAGAAGGTGAGTAGAAAAGCATTTATTGATACGTCTTTGTGTCCGACCTGTTTATATACAGTCGTCAGACGGGGGGAGTCATTCAGCTTGTAGATCTGCTATTTTGAGAGCACAAAAAAGGTATTTTTGTTCTACTGAATCTAACATTCATTTTAGCAGTCTAGTTTTTATTTGTTGAAGGAATGTATACTATTTTGGATACGATATATATTTCTATATAGATACTATATTTTAGTCATAGTTTTAGTCACCATATTTCTTTTTATTTTTTTTTCGTCAGTGAAAAACAAACACATTGTGAGCTTGTAGATCAGCTATTCTCAAAAGATTTGTAGACGTTTGAAAACATGAATTGGGACAGTCGGCATAATTAGTACTTTCTACTTGTGGTACTGTACTTCAGTACATTTTGATGCCAATACTTTTGTACATTTACTCGAGTACATTTTGAATCCGGGACAGAGTAGTATTGGTACTTTTACTTAAGTAAAAACAAGTTTTTCCACCACTGCGTAACAGGTCACCGGCCTTGACCAAAGACAAGAATATAACGGTTGATTTGGTCGTCTTGGTTGTCAGCTTTTGGTGGTGTTTATCAGCTTGTTTGTTTTAGAGAGGCGTCTGTAAGTTCAAAACATTATTCTGTCTGCTGGCTTTCTTTCTGTTATCTGTTATTATTAACTTATTTGACATGGGAAATGTCATCTCTTATCTCAATATCTTATCCTAAAGCTACGGCGACATTATAGTTTGACACTAAAATGATACACAAATCAGAATCTAATGTACTCATATGATTATAAAATTAGATCTACAGTATTATAGATAAAGGAATATCCGCACTCTCTCTCGAGTAGTTTCTTATGAACTATGAACTATTTTCGGGCAGCAATGACACACAGCTGCAGTCTATTTAGAGATGATGAGACTTCTTATCATTATTTCTCTTGTGTTCTGTGATTATAGTTTTCATTTCTTTGAGTTTTTCCCACATAGCAATAACTGCAGGGGCTCAAAAAGAAGTACATATATTTTCTTGCGCGTAATCTTTCCTCTCACTTTGGTATATGTTTTTACCCGTTTGTATGAGGGTGTAAGATACTAGGCTCCATTTTCCAACTAGCCAATCTACATTGACACGTTGTGAGCTTGTAGACTGGCCATTTTAAACTATTCAAAAATGTTTTGCAAAATAGTAAAAAAAAAGGTTTAGGGATGAGGGGTTTAGTGAGTTCGAAAATGGAGCCCGTCTCCAGTGATCACGATCATATAAAATTAGACCCAACACCGGTATTAATGCCTTAACGCTGACACTTCTTGCATGTCATTTTCCGATGTGATTTTTGTGTGTTTTTTTGTGTTTTTCCTCGTTTACGACAGCTGGGGAAGATGTCCAGCAACCTGTGCTCGTCCAGAAAGCCGTCGGCGTCCCCCGCGGTGCGGCAGTGCTGTCAGCCCCCCTCCCCCTCCTCCTCCTCCTCCTCCTCGGACCCCGGCCAATGTCTGGCCGACGTCCTGAAGGATGCCGTTACCAAGGCGACCGCCGCCCCGCGCCAGAGGACCAGGATCTGCCCTCTGTCATCCTAAAGCACTCATGGTTCCCCAAACGGTTTCACATCAAGGAAGGACCCCCAAAAATTATACTCATTAGGCTGCGGACCCCCCCCCCCCCCCCCCCCTGACCTGAATTAGGCTACGGGCCCCTATTTAACCCATTCTGACCTGAGATCAGATTCATACGAGGTTTCCGCCGGACACACACACTGGTCTGACGAACCCATTCTGACCTGAGATCAGATTCTAAAAATGTCAGTCGTTCTTCGATTTTTTTTCAAAAATAGCAGACCTACGAGCTTGTAGATCTGCTATTTTTCAATAGCTAAAGCATAACATGATGCCGACACCAAAATGGGTGCCCGGTCAGAATGGGTTAATGTCTATTGGACCCCAATGCATATTGTAAAATCAAAGTTAATTTAACTCTGAGAGTGGGTTCCATTTATACACGCTCTGAGTTACAGACCCATAAGGGTCCATTTGGTTCCTAACTATCGTTTAGCTGGGGACCACCCTGGAACTCCCTCAAGGACCCCTAGGGCTCCCCGGACCCCACTTTGGGAACCACTGTCTTAAAGAGATGGCGGGGGAAATAATTTCCCCTTTTTGTTACTATGATGAATAGATGAAAATAGACGTTCTACAAGATCGCAACGTGTGCTAGTTAGGTTAATTTACTCAAAGACACATCGGACACACGAGATCCGAGTCGTTGTTTTCAGCGTTGGCTCAAAGAAGAAGGTGCCATATTGTTTTCACTTTCTCCTCTTTGCGACCTCTTTGACACATGGTTATAAAATATAATAAAAGCCGCCCGTAATATTTAACCACTTTAAACCCTGGCCTTTATACACAATGTACATGTTAGAGTAAAATGGAGGAACCAGTAAAATCGAGAAACCAGTCAAATCGAGAAACCAGTAAAATCGAGAAACCAGTAAAATCCACCAAACGTTCTTAGCCGAAAAATAGCAGATTTACAAGCTCACAACAGCGTCGCGACAACACAACGCAACTATCACAGCTTAGTAGTATAGGTCGGTGTTGTTCAGCGAACGTTTGCCTATTATTTACGTGCTCAGAATTTCGGATAAGGATTAATTCCGCCTTGATGGAGGTGAAATATTGTCTTACGTTTTTGTACATGTAAACATAACCCGTGAAGGAGAGCCATCTTCACCTTCCAAAGAAATCCCACTTAAGCATCGTTAGAATGCAATGAATGTTGTGTTTATTATTGACGCAAATGAAGTACATTTACTTGTCAAGTAAAGTACTAAAGAAAAGAAAAACCTTTTAGAATCTGTTCTTTACTTGAGTATTTGTATTATTTTTTTGGATACCACTACATTTCAAAGACAAATATTACACTTTTGACTCCACTAGTTTCCTAGGAACTGAAAACCACTTTTTTTTTTTTTTTTCCATTTCTGGAAAATCTGTTTTGGTTTTTTTTGGTTTTTTTTGAAAAGCATTTCCTTTTGAATAGGTACTTATATCTACACAATATACAAAGTAAGATCAATATAATGGTGTGTAAAACGGTACAAGTATTTGCCATGGACACATCTTGTCCGTATCTATACTTCTTACTCAAATACTGTGGGTTGGAATACTTTTGTCCGCCACTGGTTGTTAGGTTATAACTAGGCATGTAACGATTCTCTTAATTCACGATACGGTTCGAATCACGAGACTAGGTTCACCATACGATTTTTCACAAAAATATAAACGCAAAATAATTTTCCAGACAAATATCTTTTTTTTTTTTTTTTTACACAAATCCAGTATTTTCTCTCTTTAAATTGTCTTCCTCTTTTCAATATGTAACAAATGACTGTATTTTCTTTTTTTTCACGCCCCCTCTGCTGTTTGCATCACGATTCAAATTGCGATTTAAATCACTATTTTAATTGTCAGTTTGAACCCAATGTTAATTGATTATTTGCGATATATCGTTACATGCGTAGTTATTACTGTACCTTCAGGGGTGGGAAACTGGCGGCCCGGGGGCCACATGCGATTATAGAATTAATTTCAGCCGTTACAATTCCAAACCCGCTTTAATTACTTTAGTACTTAATGACTAGTATTAAAATGTTATTGTCTTTTTGTGTCCGATGTAGTTATGTTAACAGTTCATAAAGTTACCATAACTATAACTAAATGCATTTGAAATTCAATAAAAGGGTTACTTTTCAGGATTCCAATACAAAAATAGCAAACATTTTCAATTCAAATATAGCAAAGATAGCTGATCTATACAAACTCAAAACGCATCGCAACGGGACACATTTTGAGCTTGTAGATCGGCTATTTTTGCTACGACAGTGTTATGCACTGTGGCCCCTCTGGAGTGAGTGGAAATATCTTGGCCCTCGCCATCGTCAAAGCTGCCCACACCTGTAATCTATACAAGTATAATTGTACCACTAATCGTTTTATAAGCTGCTCCTATCCACTCTGTTCACAGGAAAGATCCCAATAATATGGAACTGCAAGACCAGTTTGAATCTTTTATATGTGTAAGATTACAATTTAAAACGTTTCAAATGAATAAAGCTATATTTTCAAAAACTATCAGCTATATTGTTTGGTGAGCTTTATATATTGTGTGTGTGTGACTGTGTGTGTGTGTGTGTGTGTGTGTGTGTGTGTGTGTGCGTGTGTGTGCGTGTGTGTGTGTGTGTGTGTGTGTGTGTGTGTGTGTGTGTGTGTGTGTGTGTGTGTGTGTGTGTGTGTGTGTGTGTGGATATTGTTGCTTTATGCTTGAATTTCTTTCCAAGGGAAATGACTGCACTAATTCATAAATAGGTCTATTAGTTAAGATGCTAAATGGTATTGGTGCCAACACCATGGAAATATTACACTCACACAAGAAAGCACATGATTTTGAAAAGTCATTAACCTCTTAAACCCTCTTGAGTAGGCTGGACAGAGAGACTGGACTGTACATTTTCCCCCCTTCACACCAAATCTCATGATTTAAAAGGTTCTCCAGATTCAAGTTGAATATGGCTACTGACAAACAAGCTCAAAAACTTTAACTTGAACTGTACCCATTCTGCAAACTGTTAATACAATGTTTGTTCGTTCGATCAATCAATCAATCAATCAATCAGCTTTTTATCATCATTCATCATCATCATCATCATCATCATCATCATTAATGCATTAATGTATTAGTTTTGTCTTGTTTAGAAAGTGTACAGCGTGTAGTTCCGGTGTGGGCCGCTAGATGGTACTGTGTTAAAAGCACAGGGTTGGCAGCGTGTTGTGAATGATGAGAGGCAAGAGCAGCAGTGTTGCCATGTCCGCTTGTTCTAAGCCACCTTGCTTGTTAATTCAGTTGTTGCGGGTTGCGGTTATGATTTAATATTTTATTTTTAACAGTTTGCAGGGAAAAAAAAGTACAGGAAAGCACAGTTTAATAAAAGCTTGAAAATAAGCTTTTTAAACACAAGAAAGCCCATGGCTTAATTGTTTCCATTGTGGATTGTGGTCACTTCATATTTTTTTGATTGATGGTTTGATGTTTTTTTTGGGCTTGATTCTAAAGTCTATAGTTACTTAATTGGGCTTGTTTCTAGTTTCTTATTCGGGCTTCTTTCTAAATTGTAATTGCTTAGTTGGGCTTGAGTAAATTTACTTCATACACCACTGTGAAAAATGGAGTGGGGAGTGCAACAAACAACACACCTGTGTACAGAAGTGCAACAAACCATGTGCAACCCAGATTTAGGCACAAACAATTAAGGGACTACATTATTTCGCCTCCTATGCCATCAAAATGTGGAACGCCCTACCAACAGTCATTAAGACATGCAAATCCATTGACTCCTTCAAAACCGCTCTCAAAGGGCACCTACGAACCCCCCCTCACCACCCACCCCTTTTCCCCCTCACTGTATATGTTTCTTCTCCCTTTTTACCTCCTTTATGATGAATTCCTGTTTTCTCTTTTTTTTTGTGGCTATAGGCCTATAGAAGTGTCTATTTGTACGTCTCTAAATGTTTTGATGAATTGAACAAGGTGGACCCTCTTGTAAGCAAGTGTAATGCTTTATTGGGTCGTCCACTCACAGTTAACAGTCTTTGTATTGAGTTTGTGCTTGAAATGTAGGCTACTGTAATTCTGCAAACTGTTAATACATATTTCAATCAATCAAGCAAGCTTCTTTTGGGCTTGTTTTCATATATATACTATTATGGAAGTCCCTCCAAAAATCACAAAGAAATAAATAAAATCCACAATAAAAATAAAAAAAAAATCCACAATGAAAAAATAAATAAAAAAGCGCAATGATATGAATAAATAGAATACATCATTGATTAATCGGACCGAGATGAATCTCAAATCACTAATAATATGCCTACTAAAAAAAAAAAAAAAAAAAAAAAAAAACGTATTTCTGTCGCAAAGAATCTGTCATGTCTGGCAACCCAGGCAGAGCCAGACAGAACCAAAATGGCGACCGCTGTGGCAACGGCAGCAGCATCCTCAGAGCCCACTACTACAGCAGCCCAGACAGGTACTACACTACACACTGCACACAACACAAACACACAGCTGTGTTACCGCCTAAACACCTGGACAACGGTCACCTGACGGCCGGCCCCAGGTGGGGGTAGGAGGGAGGGGCAAGGGCAATTAGTAAACAACAAGTTGCAGCTGTGGCTAATTAGTTAGCAGCCAGCTATAGCCGTTAGCCTGTCGGTGAAGTTCTCATCAGTGTGGTTATCTGCAATGCAGTTGTCAGTCAGTGGTGTGTGTTTATTCTCTCGGTGTCGTTTGTATACTTTAGTTTAAAAACCTGTGGTTTTAATTTCAACCCTTTTTCATGGTAGCAATTTCGTTATTTATTTGGCATTTTGAGCTACACGGACCACCATTTGTTGAGATTTAAGCCTCTCAGACACCAAACTAAAGAATATTGTTGTTGTTGTCCATAATTCCATGCTGTATTGATGTTGGTGCCATTAGGAGAGAGATAACCGGCAAAACGTTGAACAGAAATAACACTTATTCTACATTCTCTAATTGTCATCATTTTACACTCTCAAGAGTTAAAGGTATATTCAGTGATTTCACTCAAAAAACCTTAGGTTTCGTTTTTGGCTGTGGGACCCAGCCTTTCGTCCAATCAGGATAGAGAGTCAAAAACGAAACCTAAGGTTTTTTGACCCCCAGGGGTTAACTGGGGACAGGGAGGAACTCCTTATATGGCCAGCACACTCTATAGTAGGGAGGATTATCACAACAAAACAAAAAAATAAGTGATATTTGAATTAAGTGAAATCACTGAATATACCTTTAAAGGTATTATGACATGATTTATAACATAATTTTAACAACATTAAAAGTCTTGGCCATGGTCCTTCAAACGTGTCTAAAAAGTTTGAACACTCAACTCCACTCCAGTATTTATTTTTTTCTCGTTTTTGTGTATGTCTAATCTTCATCCTGAAAAGCCATGGAAAAACACATTATTTTAGCCTGTAGATGTCGGTAATTCCCCCTTTCCTGTCAACCCAAGATGCGCTACTTTGACAACTTGGTAGGAAGTCATCGTCAAAAATAAAAGAGTCATCTAGGCCAGTTGGTATCCAGTGTAAGGACTTGTGTTGATTGACACAGCCAACAACAGAGCAGATTGATTTTTCTCTAGAAGCCATTATTAGTAAATATTACAAAGAAACAAAGTCGCGATCACAATGAGGAAGCGGAGAAGAGAGGGTAGGCACTAGGCAGGGAGCAGAGGGGAGGGGGCGGAGCTTTAGCGGAGATCTACGTATATCTCTGCCGTCCAACCAGATGAGACATTTTTGCATAATTATTCACAGAAGTCCAGAAAGCAGAGAATACACTGAATGTTCAAACTTCGTTTTTTTTTGGTGACATAGATGTCAAGAAAAGCCAAAAAAGCCAAAAAATCTACAAAAATGTGTTTTAAATGTCACAATCCCTTTAAAGATCTTTAGGGGGGTCCATTATAGGAGTCCATTATAGCCAACCAACTGTCCATCATTTAGCTGGGGTCTGGGGACCCCCTGGAGCCCGGGCCCTCAAGGACCACTGGTTGAAAACCACTGTCTTGAGTGGATCATATAAGGCTGTTTGTTATCAGTGCTTTATGAATTATATGTTAGTCATTATTTAACTAAAACACATTACACTTTAGTGTGTTTTAGTTCATTTTGATTTGATTGATTGAGGGGTGGGGGGGGTCAATATGTTGTGTCCTATTCTGACTTCACGTTATGGTTGTTGTGAGCAGAGTCACCAGACCACCAGCGATGTGTGTGAGTGTGTAATGTCTCTCTCTGCTTAAAACACATTGAGACCCTGAGACTAGATTCTATGCCGCAGACCCCCATCTCAAGATGCTTTGGTCCAGGGACCCCGTCATGAAGCAAAGATCTGAGTTAAAAACATCCGTTGTGTGTGAAATAATATTTATATATATATTTTAAACATTTGTACCACATTTTCACAATATTATTTTTATTTATATCTGCTTTATTCCAACAGCTAAAGCTAACATAATAGTTAAAGTGGTCAAAAGCTAATGTGACACACAGTAGTATGTGTTCCAGGACTTAATGGGTCCAGTAGTTTGTTTAGTCAATAAGTTACTGTCTGTCGTAACTCGTAAGGGAGATGTTACAACAATATCCCGTTCTTGCCTTGGCGGTGATGTGGTAATAGGGGAGTATCCATCCACATGGACTCTTTACAGGTTAGTTTGATCAAATGTAGAGGGTTTAACCCAGTTAGACCGGCTGAGGCCAATTCTAAAATTCTTCTAAATTCTAACAGTTTCTATGTCAGTGGTGCTGAAACTTTTCCCCAGAATTGTCTGTATTTGGCCGCTGACCCCCATCTGAAAATATGTAGTTCCAGAGACCCCCCCATGAATCAAAGATTTGAGTTAAAAACGTTCACTCTGAAAGAATATATATTCAAAGATTTAGCACCACATTTTCACGATTTTTCAAAAAATAGCATACCTACATAGCATACGAGCTTGTAGATCTGCTATTTTTCAATAGCTAAAGTATAACATAACCCAAAATGGGTTAAGTGGTGCTGATTTTCCAGCTCAACCAAAGCTATATAACTCACTAGTGTATGACTGACTGGGGACAATTTCACGATAAATTTAAAATCAATGCGATACGATTTATTGTGAGCATCTCTTTTTTTATCACGATAAACGCTAATAACGTGAATGCCGCGATATGGCTTTCAAGACCCGTAAAGGGTCCATTTAGACTCCTGGTGGTCCCGGGCCGGACCTGAGGTTGAGAAGCAGTGAGGTAATCTTATACTAGTTGTTTGTGAGTGTGAGTGGATGGATGGGTGGGCAGTTTGAGCCAGTGGGGGTCCTAAGTATGTTTTAAGGCCTATTCATAGTCTGGATTTCCGGTGGTGAGCTGACCACCTCTCCGGTGGTGAGCTGACCACCGCTCCGGTGGTGAGCTGACCACCGGAGCTGAAATAACGTTGAGCGGTGGTGAGTAAAAACAGAGAGAAGGGCTGGAGCGGTGGCGGTGGTTTGCTCTTCACCGCGGCTAGTGACGTCATGTTGTAGTTCGGTGGTCACCTCACCACCGACAATCCAGACTATGTATGAGCCTTGAGTACGGTGGTCGCTAGTTGTTTGTTGGGCGGCAGTGGCTCAGCGGTAGAGTGGCCGGTAGCAGCCGGTATAGTTTGATCCTGGCCTCCCCCCCCAGAGTTGGCGTCAAAGTGTGCTTGAGCATGACGCTGAACCCCTAATTGCTCCTGATGTGCAGGTTGGTGACTTGCATGGTTTCCTCCACGTTCGCTGTATGAATCTATGGGTTAACCCATTTAGACCTGACGTGGAAATTGAAAAAATGTCGTTCTAAATCCTAATCCTGACAGTTTTCTGAAATACAGCACCTCATGTTTCTGTATCAGTGGTGCTCAATATTTCATGTAGAATGATGATGTAATTGGCCACCGACACCCATCTGAAAATATGTTGTTCCAGGGACCCCCCCCCAGAGGCAAAGATTTGAGTTGAAAACGTTGGCTCTGAAAGAAAGATTTGTGCCACAATTTCACCATTTTTCAATAGCTAAATTATAACTTAATGTAACACAGTGTTTGGGTTCCCGCCCCAAAATGGGTTAATTTAATGTAATGCACAATCTGAATGTGTAAAGCGCTTTGGTTAAAAGCGCTATATAAATGCACCATTTACACTTTTTGTGAGTGTGAGACAGTGAGTGTCTGTCTCAGAGCCCGTACTGTGAGTGTGAGACAGTGAGTGTCTGTCTCAGAGCCTGTGAGTGTGAGACAGTGAGTGTCTGTCTCAGAGCCCGTTCTGTGAGTGTGAGACAGTGAGTGTCTGTCTCAGAGCCTGTGCGTGTGAGACAGTGAGTGTCTGTCTCAGAGCCTGTACTGTGAGTGTGAGACAGTGAGTGTCTGTCTCAGAGGCTGTGAGTGTGAGACAGTGAGTGTCTGTCTCAGAGCCCGTGCTGTGAGTGTGAGACAGTGAGTGTCAGAGCTGTCCAGGCACTTTGACTCAGCGGGTTAAGAATAGTTCTAGACTCATGGTGGTCTCTAGTCGTTTGTGAGTGTGAGTGGACGCCCTGGACGGTCAGGTTGAGTCACGGGGAGTAAGAATAGTTCTAGACTCATGGTGGTCTCTAGTCGTTTGTGAGTGTGAGTGGACGCCCTGGACGGTCAGGTTGAGTCACGGGTAGTAAGAATAGTTCTAGTTGGTGGTCTGTAGAGTCTGTTGCATGACAGGCAGGGAGCCTGTGAGTGTGTGCGTGTGTGTGTGTGTGTGTGTGTGTGTGTGTGTGTGTGTGTGTGTGTGTGTGTGTGCGAGCGAGCGTGCGTGTGCGTGCGTGTGTGTGCATGCGTGCAAAAGAAACCCCACAACAACCACTCTGGGTTACTCTGCCCCGTTACGTTATCCTTGAACAGCGGATAAGAAGGGGTTAACGATACACGCATGCTAATTTCAAGCACCCACGGTTTGATATGAATTAATTAGGCCAAGCGTTCTCAAACCTTTCAGGACGCGATAATTTCACGGATTATGATTATGTAATATGTAAAGGTACAGGACGTGACAGTAGTACAGACGGCTGCATTTTTATTAACCCATTTTGACCTGAGATCAGATTCTAAAAATGTCTTCTACATCCTGACTGTTTTCTGAAAAAGCTATGTTTCTATGTCAGTCGTTCTTCGATAAAAAAAAAAAAAGGCAGACCTACAAGCTCGTAGCGCGCCACTCTGTGGCACGCTATGAGCTTGTAGATCTGCTATTTTTCAATAGCTAAAGCATAACATAATGCTGTGCGACACAGACACACCAGTTTAGCAGTTTAGCAACAGACAAAATCGGCTGTATTTCAAATGAACTTCCAAACAAGAGACGAGTTGGAGCCTCATAATCGGTAGACATTTCACCGACACGATATGACCTGATATGACCTGATATGACCCGATATGACCTGATATGACCTGATATGCCAAATGAGGCCATATCGTTGGCACTAGTTAGGGAATTGTAGGCATTTCGTTTAGTTTGACTCCGTGGAGTTGGTTCCACAGAATCACAGATTACATATTGTGGAAAATAGCTGATCTATATACAAGCTCACATGTTTGCCCCTTTTCTTAACGTAATATTTGACAATTTGGCTGATTTTGGTATTTAAAATGGTCTTCAAAAGTAATTAAATAAAAACAAATTGTCACTTTTATAAATGTGCAGATATAGCCTGTGTATACTGTATGTTGGTTTGTTTACTGTTGAGTGAGAACACATGGTTGCACATTAAGCTAGTCATGTGGGGACAAATATGTTCCCTCTGCTTTTTCATCGGTCTGAGCAAACTCTCCAACCTTCTGAGCGCAACTTGAACAACTGCTGAGCAACATATGTGACTAAATTTGACTGAGGGACTGCCATTGGATTTATTTATTTTTTAATTTTGTCATTTTACAAAGCAGGGAATCATAGCTTCAAATTGACATATTGGTTGTTCAGTTTGGCCCACCAATTTTGGAGATATGGCTTATAGAGTAATGTCTCGCAGAGAAACAGCCAGTTGAGAAAACAGGCTTTGAAAGGTTCACTTCTGTGGTCTCTAACATTACACGGTGTAATAAATGCTTAAACATGTAGCTATAGGTGTAATTTACACCTATAGCTACATGTTTAAGCATTTATTTCATATTTACATGTCTTCTGTGGTCTCTAACATTACACCTATAGCTACATGTTTAAGCATTTATTTCATATTTACATGTCTTCTGTGGTCTCTAACATTACACCTAGCTACATGTTTAAGCATTTATTTCATATTTACATGTCTTCTGTGGTCTCTAACATTACACCTATAGCTACATGTTTAAGCATTTATTTCATATTTACATGTCTTCTGTGGTCTCTAACATTACACCTATAGCTACACGTTTAAGCATTTATTTCATATTTACATGCCTTCTGTGGACTCTAACATTACACCTAGCTACATGTTTAAGCATTTATTTCATATTTACATGTCTTCTGTGGTCTCTAACATTACACCTAGCTACATGTTTAAGCATTTATTTCATATTTACATGTCTTCTGTGGTCTCTAACATTACACCTATAGCTACATGTTTAAGCATTTATTTCATATTTACATGTCCATCTCAGCTCTGACACTTATTTCAGACAGAGTCTTCCTGTGCTATAAACTCATTTTGAAAAGCTGGAATTTGTGCGATGGCAGTCTCTCAGTCAAATGTGGTCACATATGATGAGCGCACTGTGTACTATCCATTATTATTCAGTATTATAGCTATGTGAACACATGTAATGTTGTGTACCAAAAATACAATACGCCTAAATGAGTCAACAAAATAACAATGCTTTGTCATAATATACTGATTGATATTGACAGATGTCTAAAAAAAGGTTAGTCCTAACTCCTGGCCGCAGAGGCCTAATACTGTATGCATTTAATAAATACATTTGATGTGATGTGGGCATTTGCTAGGCTACCTACACACTGAGTTGAATTAACACTGGCCTTTGGCCATGTAGATTGGGGTCCCAGTCCAGAGCTGAAAATCATAGTGAAATCATATTTTTAGAGCTGGGACTCGATTAAAAAAAAAATCTAATTAATCAGAGGCTTTGCGATTAATTAATCTAGATTTTTTTTTTTTTTTTTTAAGATATTTTTTTGCGGCTTACGCCTTTTATTGATTTTTGAAGGGACAGACAGTAGGCTGACAGGAAACGGGAGAGAGATGGGGGGATGACATGCAGTAAAGGCCGTGTCGGGTCCGGGAGTCGAACCCGCGGCACACTGCGACTGGATTACCAGTCCGGTGCCCAGACCGTTACGCTACGGCCTGGGCTAATTAATCTAGATTAATCGCATTTTAATCGCATATCATTATTTGACCCGAGAACAGTGAGAAAGCAATTTTTTCGAATGGATTTTGGTATACTAGTCAGTCAATGAATAGTGAATACATAAGTTTAAGCAATAAAACATTGTTTTTGTAGTAATAGGGGTAATAATTCTTTATTGAATAATTGCACACAACTGTGCTGTAATCCACGCTACCATCGGATAGCCTTTTAAATCTTATTTCCAATCCACGGGGACAAGCAAAGTGAAGCAAAGTGCGATTAAAATGCGTTAATTTTTTTAATGCATACATTTTTCTGTAGTTAATTAATCGTAATTAATCGAAATTAGTCCCGGCCCTACATATTTTATCATATATTTTTTATAATTTCTATCAATTTAATTTGGGGGTCCTTAAGTCCTTTAGTCCATGAGCCAGCTAGAGCTCCAAAATTGAAACGTTAATTATTAATTGAGTGGGCAAAACCATACCTATAATTAGATTATTATCACCATGAAATGTCCCCAATTGAGTACTTACACGAAGACAATAATTTATTGTATTACAAATTTTACATTTTTAAATATGCAAATGAGGCATTATGTGGGAAAATGTGCAAAATAATCGGATAATAATAGGATGAAGCTACTACTGTGGAAGGGTTATCCAGGGCTCCAGACTAACTTTTTTCACCACCGTCCCGGAACCGTCCCAAAATACAATTTGAACCGTCCCAAAGTAAATGTATACCGTCCCGGGGGGAAAAAAGTACAAAAAAGCACCACTCAATTTGTGAAATGAATAATTGTATTCCTATTGTAATAGAAATACAATTAAGCCAAACAAATAATGTACTGTATTGAATACATGCAGTACATTATTTGTTTGGCTTCATGTTTCTTCTGTAGATACACTGATTTAGTCAAAATGCTCCCAGATGAAAAATAGGGCTTGGTTAAAAATGTTAATCGAATTAATCAGAGGCTTTGTAATTAATTAATCTAAATTAATCATATTTTAATTGCATATCAATATTCGACCTGAGAACAGTGATATTTATTTTCAAATGGATGTTGTTATTTTGGTGTAGCCTACCAGTGAATCAATGAATAGTGACTACAGTAGCTTATAAAACTTTGGTGTAGGCTACTTGATCAAGACCAACAGATAACGTGCAGCAATGCAGGTATATGAATACTCAAATGTCTATTACATGGTTGGCATGAGAAAACAAATAAAAACTACTTTATTAGGGGGAATACTAAGACGAAGGATCAATATAATAATAATAATAATAAATACAATCAATAAAAACTGTGGAATGAGAGCGTTTTGGGGTGTGCATTCCACAGTGTTGGGGCAGCAATTCCAGAACAATCTGAGCATTAGAAAACATCTGTTGCTTCAGAGGATATATACTTATGTAATGTAGGGCTGGGCGATATGACAAAATCTCATATCACGATATAGAATTTATTTTATCACGATAACGATATACTCACGATATAGCATATTTTTTACGATACCTATTTTTTTATCTAAAATAATTGATTTTTGTTCAGGTCGAGTACTTTACTGTACTTGGGCTGTACTGTACTGTACTGTACTGTACTGTACTGTACTGTACAAGCTCTCCTCCCTGGCCTCTGTCTGTGTTAGGCTGCACAACAGTGACACTTGGTGGTGACAATAGTTATGCTATTTCCGTGCTCGGATACAGGGACAGGGACACACATAGCTGTCTATAATGGTTGCACCACTCAAAAAACAATTAAATTCACATTATCCAGTCTACTTATATGAATATAATACTGATGCCCTTCCCATGCACAGACAGGCCCAAAGCAAGTACAAAAATATTACAAAATAAAATGTATATAATAATAATTAGAGGCTGAACTCAATTGTTCAGCCTCTGTAGACATTTTTAAAGCACAGTTCAAGACCCACTTCTACAACATTGCTTTTAATTGATCTTTTATTTATTGTTATTTATGTCCTCACTGTATTGCATCACTGCTTGTTTTTTAATGTCGTTGCCTTGCTTTTCTTTTTTTCTCCATTGCTCTGTAAAGCACTTTGAGAGCTGCATTTCATGTCATGAAAGGTGCTATACAAATAAAGTTTTATTAGTATTATTAATAATAATTATTATTATGACAATTAAAAAGAAAAAAGAAAGAAATAAGACGTTGCCATTCAACACAGAAGTACAGGCCTGTGTCTGCATTAAATTGGCTTAAGGAAAAAATAAATATCTCATGTCACAGTTTGTCACTACAGTTGTTTCAGTTCATTTAAGCTCTGTATAGGGAATCAACATATGTTCTGTTGTAGTTATAGTTTAGTTTGTTAAAGACGTTGGGCAGCTTAACGATGTTTAATTGACTACAGGCGATAGAGTGAGAGAGAGTGAGAGAGAACGCAATCTTGTCGTCAACTCTCCATGCCCAGTGGGGCTTTTTCTTTTCCTTTTTTTTTTGATGATCACAACAAAGTCAGCGTCTTGTGTTGTTGTTGTAAGCTGTTGCTGAATTAAGGACTTTTCAAATGGAATAATTTATTTGGAACAATAAAACAAGACACGCAGCAGGAGGACTGCACAGGTAAGAGGAACGTCTTCGTCTTTGAAGAAGTTTGCAGTGCACCCGACGACGGACAAGCTTATTGTTCAACTGTGTAAAACATGCGTGGCTCACGCAATTTATCAATTTGACCCAACATGAAACCTGCATTTATAACAGTGAATGACCGGTTACTTTAGGGCGCGTTCGGAAATAGCGCACTAGGCGCACTGTGCAATGCAAACTGATAGATGAGTTCGCTCCGGTGTGGTATTTCCGAACGTGCCCCTTACACCGCTCTGAATCTCGTCAGCCATCATCTCCCTTCATGTAATCAAAACCACTTCGGCTTGTGTTGTGGTCGTGTTGGCCTTAGAGTATATAATAGAGAAGACATCCGAAAGGTGTTGGCTCACTGTTTTCAGTGCGCGCGGTGGGCTGCTGGGCATGCCGTATATAAGCGCTGTGACGTAAAATACTGCCGTAAAGCGAAACGGCGATATAAGCGATATAGCTTTTTTTTCGTGATAGACATTTTCTATCGAAAATACGATATATATCGTCATATCGCCCAGCCCTAATGTAATGTCGATGCCAGCGAGTGCAGTTATACTTTCATCCGACGGAGCATTGGTCCGAACGACAACCTACCTCCTCCCTCACCCTAACCTCCAACCTCCCCCGGGGCAGACACCTAAACCTAACCGCAACCCTCTCCCGACCCGCAGCGCACCTCGGAGCATTGCTCCTTGCTCTGTCGGATGATAGTATGCCTCCCCCGATGCCAGCTAGCAAGCCTAGCATGGAAGCTAACGTTAAACGTTGGTGTAGTACTGTAGCCCCATGTCCATATGGAACCTTTCTGTGGCACACAACCATGGTTTTATGCACGCTTCCAACCGATAGTTTTTCAATCTAAATGTCCCATCCACGGGGCAAAAGCAATATAATTCCTATGATTCCGTTGGGTGAATGTATAGTGTGTGCATTGTTGTTGCTGTTGTCTCTGACGGCACGGCAAATTCTCATGCTGCTCATCGCTGCACACGAAATGCGCATTTTCAGTGTAAAAACTCCTCTCGTCCCGAAACCGTCCCGAATGAGATACAATTACGTCCCAAGTAGATATTTTACAGTCCCCGGGACGTCGGGACGCCGTTAATCTCGAGCCCTGGGTTATCATGTATTAATTTACAGCTTGTATTGATCCTGTAAACAATTTAATATAGGGTATAGTTTTCCCACCAATTTTGGAGCTCTGGCTCATGGACTAAAAACCAAAAAGAACTGAACAGGTTCCCATTGGGAACCAACCGGTGGAAAGGGGGTCCCAGAGTAACATATAGGCAGGCCCGGCGCCACGGGGGGGCAAAGGGGTGTTTGCCCCCCTAAATCAACCTCTTTGCCCCCTTAGATCAAATAGTTACAGACAAAACAATGGTACATTTCCAGGCATTCAAGTAAATTCCATTGCTTGAAAGCCCTCTATAGATATGCAAATGTGGCGAATTGTCTTCATGTCCAATATCTGCCCCCGATTGCCCCCTCTGTCATTTCATCCTGGCGCCGGGCCTGCATATAGGATCACATCCATTATAGGTTTAGGTTTAGGTTTATTTATTTAGCATGTAGTACAAAAAATAGACAATAACATAACATATCAAAGAACAAAAATACAATGCAAGGAAGGGAAGAAGCCAGCGGGCTTATTTGGAATCCTTTCCTGTATAGGAAGAGGTCATTGGTTTAAACAGATTAAAAGTTCATAAAGAACAGTAAAAAAGTCTTCAAGTTGGCAAAGGGGGGGCAGCTGTGCAGTAAAGAAATAAAAACACAGACTGCACACAAAACGGAAATAAACAATACAACAACAACAACAAACACACAAAAGAAAATATAACGCATCAAAGTAAAACATGCAGAGAGGAAGAAATAAGATATTTCTTTAGATGTTTTTTGAATATTGGCAAGGATAAAAGCTTTCACTCCCACAACAGCCAGCCCCCCAACATACTGTAGCCTCCAGACTATCAAGCCTATCAGTTCAACAAATGGGACAGTCACAGAGTGAAGCAAAACTGCACCACAGGGGTGTGTGTGTGTGTGTGTGTGTGTGTGTGTGTGTGTGTGTGTGTGTGTGTGTGTGTGTGTGTGTGTGTGTGTGTGTGTGTGTGTGTGTGTGTGTGTGTGTCAGTTCAACAAAATGGGACAGTAACAGAGTGAGACAAAACGTCACCACGGGGGGGGTGTGACAGATGAGATCATCTCAGAGAGAAATGGCTGTGCTGCAACTTAACCCATTTTGGGTGGGAACCCCTTTTGGTGTTATGCATTATGATATGTTTTAGCTATTGAAAAATAGCAGATCTACAAGCTCGTGGCGCGCTACGAGCTTGTAGGTCTGCTATTTTTGAAAAATCGTGAAAATGTGACCTCAAATTTGGAATATTCTTTTCCAGAACAAACGTTTTTAACTAAAATCTTTGCTTCTGGAAGGGTCCCTGGAACAACATATTTTCAGATGGGGGTCGGAGGCCAATTACAGATCATTTTTTGGGGTCCTTGACATGAAATATTGAGCGATATATAGGCCTAGAAACATGAGGTATTTCAGAAAACTGTCAGGCTTTAGAAGACATTCTTTTCAGGCCTTTTATTTAGGTGCTGCTGAGTATACAACAGACTAACGTTTCCACCTTGCAGTCTTCATCAGAGTCATGACTCTGAACCCCTGAGTGTGAGTGTGTGTGTGTGTGTGTGTGTGTGTGTGTGTGTGTGTGTGTGTGTGTGTGTGTGTGTGTGTGTGTGTGTGTGTGTGTGTGTGTGTGTGTGTGTGTGTGTGTGTGTGTGTGTGTGTGTGTCAGTTCAACAAAATGGGACAGTAACAGAGTGAGACAAAACGTCACCACGGGGGGGGTGTGACAGATGAGATCATCTCAGAGAGAAATGGCTGTGCTGCAACTTAAAGGAGATACTGTTTTATAAAGGGGTATTTTTAACCCATTCTGAACGGGCACCCATTTTGGTGTCGGCATCATGTTATGCTTTAGCTATTGAAAAATAGCAGATCTACAAGCTCATAGCGCGCCACCGAGTGGCGCGCTATGAGCTTGTAGGTCTGCTATTTTTGAAAAAAATCGAAGAACGACTGACATTTTTAGAATCTGATCTCAGGTCAGAATGGGTTCATCAGACCCAGTGTTTGTCCGGTGGAAACCTCGGATGAATCTGATCTCAGGTCAGAATGGGTTAAGTAAAGGGAGTCTTACCAACGTGCCTCAAGCCTGAAACGGCTGATCCGGTGCTTCACATGCAGGTGCATCAAGGACACCATGAGTTGCATAAGGAGAAGAGAGTACTGGAGCATCACGGACATTTAGAGCCTTTTATTTAGGTGCTGCTGAGTATACAACAGACTAACGTTTACACCATGCGGTCTTCATCAGAGTCATGACTCTGAACCCCTGATTGTGTGTGTGTGTGTGTGTGTGTGTGTGTGTGTGTGTGTGTGTGTGTGTGTGTGTGTGTGTGTGTGTGTGTGTGTGTGTGTGTGTGTGTGTGTGTGTGTGTGTGTGTGTGTGTGTGAGTGTGTGAATGGCCCGAGTGACATCACCAATCTACATTATGTAAAGTGTGTGTGTGCATGCGTGCACTCGCGAATGTAATGCACAATCGATGTGAAACACTTTGGATATAAAGCGCTAAATATAAATGCACCATTTCACCTTCATTTTATTCTCCAGATATCAGGACTCAGTTCTGGAGGAGAGCCTTGCAGCGAGGTATTGGCATGGGCATGTGCGTGCGTGTTTTTGTATGCGTTTGTGTGTGTGTGTGTGTGTGTGTGTGTGTGTCATAGACTGTAAAAAATATGGACAAAGCGTTCCCCGGGTCTAACATGAACGTAAAATGAAGCCTGTAATAATATGCTAATTCCTGATGTAAGTCGCCATCTTTGGTACCAGCTGGCCATTGGCTGGCTCCGTTTTGTATACCAGCTGGTCATTGGCTGCCCAGACAACGAGGCGGGACTTCCCCCCTTCTTCTCCGTTGGTTTTTATTTTGACTCGAGTGGGAGGGGAATCCCGATCATAGACTGTAATGGTAGCCACGCCCCTCAGAACATACGCGATGGTTGTTTTTCTTTATGGTCATTCTTTTAATTAATGGGACCATAATTTTCCAAAAAGAATATTATGACATTAGAAATGAGACTTTAAACTAGTGACTGGAAGAAGAAAGTATTCATGGCCATGTTTATTAAGGTAATACAGTCTAGGTGAAGTTGGGCCAAAATACATGGGCCTCTATGGAGCTATGGGGCTGTGTGTGTGTGTGTGTGTGTGTGACTGTGTGTGCGTGCGTGCGTGAGAACAGAGTTTGCTGTGTCGTGTTGGTTAAAGGACAACTTTAATTTTTTTCAACCAAGGTTCATGTTTTAGGTTGTTATTAGAGAAAGTAAAATATGAGGGTTATTTTTCTTCATTTGCTGCTTTCTTTCATTTTAGGGATTTTGGCTGTTTATGACAGGGGGGGCGGGGGCATTCGAGCATGGGGCTAAATATGTATTTTTTTACAAAATGTCATAGCGATTCTTTTTATTATTATTTACTATAGTCCTACTAAACCACAAGAAATTACATCTGGCCACAAAAGATCACGAGATCTACTGAATGTGTCAAACTGACATATTGAGCCTATATAACACAGTGTGGCTTCCCCCCAATAGGCTACCTTCACATTCAGTAGATCCTGTGATCTTCTGTGGCCAGATGTAATTTCCTGGGGTTTATTAGGACTATAGTAAATAATAAATAAATAAAATCGCCATAATATTTTGTAAAGAAATACATATTTAGCGCCATGCTCGAATGCCCCCGCCCCCCTGTCAAAAAACGCTAGAATCCCTAAAACGAAAGAAAGCAGCAAATGAATAAAAATTAACACTCATCTTTTACTTTCTCTAATGACAACCTAAAACATGAACCTTGGTTGAAAAAAACTAAAGTTGTCCTTTAAAGGAATGTCATCAGAGTGTTGCTGGTTGTCTCAGCGGTGGAGTGCAGTGTCCTGCTAACTAACAGCAGATGGAATGTCACCCTTCTTTCTACTGTGGAATGACTTTGGTTTCTACTCGGCTAGGGAAAGGTGACATACTGTAATTATTTCCCGCTTGGCAGTGGCGTGCACAGACATTTAGAGGGGCAGGTGCTCAAGTGGAAAAAAGGGCACCTTGTGCAGCGCATTTTGGGGCGGGAAGTACCCATTTTGGTGCTTTAGCTATTGAAAAATAGCAGATCTACAAGCTCATAGCGCGCCACCGAGTGGCGCGCTACGAGCTTGTAGGTCTGCTATTTTTCTTTAATCGAAGAACCACTGACATAGAAACATATAGCTTTAGATTGTGGGGGCCTAAATAATATAGTAGAAGCGTTTTTTTTATCAAGATTTGATCAATGTCACCGCATGGTCCACACACTACAAATTAAGAAGAAAAAAAAAGTTTTTTTTTTTTTTTTTTTTTTTTTTTTAAGAGCACATTGCCAAAAGGGCAGGGGGTGCTCTAGCACCCCCTAGTGTCTATCTGTGCACGCCACTGCTGCTTGGTGTGTTTTTGGAGCGTGCACTGCTCAGTTAGTACACACAACATTTTGGCCACTGTGTGATTACTAATGGTTTGACGTTTGGGACCAGCAGCTAACAAGTTTGCGTTGTGAGCTTGTAGATCTGTTATTTCTTTTAGTTCTACACGGAAAATGTGGCCACCAAATTGCAGGGATGCATTGATTGATCGATCATCGGTATCGGGCCGGGCCTATCGGCCAATATTCACTTCTGATACATATATTACAATATTGCTAAAATAGGCATCTGCAAAAAAGAAATCACACCAGTGTGAACCAAGTGGTGCAACTCCCGTCTATTGGTTCTCTGTAGCGCTCCAATTTGTATCATTCCAATTTCTTCTCTGTATCGTTCCAATTTCTTCTCTGTATCGTTTGCGTCCAGCAGGTGGCAGCCATGTCACATACTTCTCTCATTCCAATTTCACGCATGCGCACACCACTCGTGCTCACACAGGTACACACATCACAAACAGGTACACGGACATTGCATGCTGGATGTAGAAGTGGTTGCACCACTTAAAAAATCCTCATATGTTTTAGCCAATAGTTTATACGTATATAAAAAACCTTTTTGTGAGGATTGAAGGCTGCCAATTCAAACGAGTAGGACAATTGTTAAGTAAAATCACACCTGTGTGAACTGAGTGGTGCAACTCCCCTCTCTCTCTCTCTCCCTCTCTCATTAGCAGTCAACAGTACAGCACTATCTCTCTCTCTCTCTCTCTGTTTCTGTACAACAGCGCCCCTACTGGTACTAATAGTCATACTCGTGCTCATAAACCCATTCTGAACGGGAACCCATTTTGGTGTTAGCATCATGTCATGCTTTAGCTATTGAAAAATAGCAGATCTACAAGCTCATAGCGCACCACCGAGTGGCGCGCTACGAGCTTGTAGGTCTGCTATTTTTGAAAAATCGAAGAGCGACTGACTGATAGAAGACATTTTTAGAATCTGATCTCAGGTCAGAATGGGTTAACACATAGGCGGACACGGACATTGCTGTTCCTTGGAGTGGTTGCACCACTCAGAAATGTGTCGCAGTACATTCTGCATCTCTACTTCCGTATACTTGGTCGTTGACTCGTTCAGGATCAGAACGATACATTCTTCTTCCGTCAGTAGAAGAACATCTCACTGTATCTTATCTTCTTTTATTTTATATTATATATATTATTATTATATTATATATTCTTTTTTTAATATATTTTTTATCCCACGATTTTGTAACCCATTTTTCACCCCTGTGTCAATCATCTAATGTGATCCTGGGCTCTACACACCCTCCACCAACCTAGTCCCCATCAAGGTTATAATAGTTTTGGTTTTTTCATTATAGTTTAGTTTTAGTTAGTTTTGACATATTTTTTTCTAATTCAGTTAGTTTTAGTTAGTTTTTAGAGCGGGTTTGCTAGTTTTAGTTTAGTTTTTATTTTGTGAAAATGCTTAGTTTTAGTTTAGTTTTAGTTTAGTTTTAGTTTAGTTTTAGTTTTTTCGTACTTTGGTTTATTTGTAACGAAGTATATGATTAAAAAAGATCAGAGCAAGTATTGTGTAATAAAAACTCAACAAAAGATACCATTTAAAAGTATATATATTCAGTCTCTGTTGGACAATCAACCATGACATACTTCGCATATTTTCCCATCCTCATCCACAAGGCACTTGCTTGCATCTCCCACACAGTCATATTCGAAGAAATCCCATATTGGGCTGTGGTGGCCACCTGCAAGACCTCAGAAAGGAGGACACTTTTGCGGGGCTCTCTCCCCAGCCCCCCCCCCCCCCCCCAAACAGACACACACAGTGTTTAGAAAAGCGCTATAAAATTCCAGATATTATTATTATTACTATACTATTGCACGCACCTGATTTTCACCACCATCATCTCCAGCAGTATGTCCACAGAGAACATATATTTGCTAATTCAATTAACCTTTTTAAATGATGGGGTAACACAAAGGTCATTCCTTTTATAATCAATTTATTTTATTTCATGTTTAGATATGTTTTATGTTGAATCTCTTTCTTGTGGGGTTTTTTATACAGTCTTATGGTCATCGATGTGGGACATAGAATGAAGCCAGTAGCCTATGTTCACAGTGCTTTAGCCTCCCTTTCTTTATGATGTCGAGCCATATTGCTCATTAAATGTAGTTTTTCATTTTGCATTTTTGGTTTATTTATCCCTGCATTAACTATACTAAAGTGATTGTGAGAACACACATTCCACAAAAAACAAACAGACCATCCCACTGGCAGTGTTGACAGGTTTTGGAAGAGAAACAAGCAACCATGTCTATGAAAACAAGCCCAAAAGAAGCCTGACTAGGCTTAGTAGGCTATTTTATAAAACAAGGCCAAAGTCGCTTATAATTAAGCGGACATGGCAACGTCTCCTCTCTCTTCTTTGACAGAGGGAGTGTGGCTGGCTCGCTGCGGAGCTGAGCAGCTCTGCGGAGATTTTAATACAGAGACAACGTAAATGACAGTTATGAGTCATAACTGTCATTTACGTTGTCTCTGTATTAAAATCACATAATTGTCCGGTTTTGTGTGATATACAGTGCTTGTGTCATAACTTATGACACAAGCACTGTATATCACACAAAACCGGACAATTATGTGTCCGGCCAGAGGTTGAGTTGGGAGGAGGACAGGTGGTTCTAAAACCGGACTGTCCGGCGTGAAACCGGACGTCTGGCCACTCTTTCTGCCAACTTTTTCCATTTTTGCGAGATGCAAGCAGCAGCATTAAAACTTGAAGCGACCACGGGGCTGCACTGCAGAATGTAAACACGGGTCGTAAAGCGTTGTGACATGCTGCCTTACGGTGCTGAAAAGTGCCGTAAAAACGGCTCGGGAAATAAGGAAAAGAACCGAATTCATTTAAAAGGTTTATATTCTAAATGTCCGTAAGGCATATAAATATTGATAAAAAAACGATAACGAATGCCATTTTGTCTATCATTTCAGTTCGTTTTAGTTAGTTTTGTGAACACACAATACAGTTTTAGTTTAGTTATCGTTTTTTAATTTATTTTAGTTTCAGTTTAGTTTCAGTTAACTAAAATGTTTTTTTAATTCTAGTTTTCGTTTTTTCGTTAGTTATAGTTAACTATAATAACCTTGGTCCCCATATATGGGGGACAAGGGGAGACCAACCTAGTCCCCATATATGGGGGACAAGGGGAGACCAACCTAGTCCCCATATATGGGGGACAAGGGGAGAGCAACGGACTTGAACTCATGCTTCCTTCATGCCTGAGTGTCCAAGTTGCTCCTTTACACCTGACAGGGGGGAGTTTCCCTGGTTGGACGTAGCGCGTGGAAGGAACACGTTATTCCAACCAGTTCCTTTCCCCTCCATCAGGCGCCCCGGCTGGCCAGGGGGAGGCAGTTTAGAGACCAGGATTACTGCATGTTTTTTTGTGAGGGATACCCTGTATCTTATCTTCTGGGACTATTTATGAACAGCCATAGCAGAATTCTGGTGACTTTTTCAAGCGCTGCAATAGTGCATAGTATATACAGTACAGTGTACTAGTAGAAACTACAACTTGTTATTTCTGTGGACGCTATATCGCTTTGAGTTTGGCCTTTCCATTTATGATAATTATTTCAGATAATTATTTTCTGTAGGGTAACCTTGAGATTATTTTGTTTTGGTTAAATGAACCTGCAAGTTTCCACACACCACTACACATCTGTGCGGATAGTGAGTGAGGGCAGCTTGAAAACTATTAAGTATTAACACCCCGAACGGTTATTGAATCCATTTTAATCCATTTTAATCATAGCGCCCAGCGATTTATAGCACATTTAGCGACGGACCGGAAGTTAACCCGGATGTGGCTGAAGCAGCTAGATGTAGCCAAAACACTCTAGAGCCCATCGATCGACAACAACGGGAGGTATGATTAAATCTAACGTGACGACCAGCCAGATAATAGTAAAAACATTTTCACACAACACACAACATTCAAAACAAGACTATATAGATCTAAGAACAGGGCAGTATAGAGACAGATAATTAACCCATTCTGACCTGAGATCAGATTCATACGAGGTTTCCGCCGGACACACACTGGTCTGATGAACCCATTCTGACCTGAGATCAGATTCTAGAAATGTCAGTCGCTCTTCGATTTTTCAAAAAATAGCAGACCTACAAGCTCGTATCGCGCCACTCGGTGGCGCGATATGAGCTTGTAGATCTGCTATTTTTCAATAGCTAAAAATAACATGATGCTGACACCAAAATGGGTGCCCGGTCAGACTCCGTCTCGTTCCTGACTGCATCACTGTCGTGGCAATAATCACGTTAAACCACACCCTCTCGTGTAATATTGCAATTCTACAACAGTTACCCTTAAAACTAAGAAAATCGCTGAAAAAATTTGGTCACTATATACGACCACAAATGTCCCAAGAAACTAGCTAGCCTAGCCACCGAGTTTGCTATAGCGCTCTGCTGGGAGAACAGAGCGGCTGGATTCTTTGTTTTGATTATAGGTGGTGAACAGTGCTGGTTTAACCCACGGCTAGAAGCCTTGGGTTCAACCAATCGGATTGCTTCCTCGAAATGACCCTGTTGTAGAATTCATGACATTCAATAGTGGCAAAGTCAGCAAAGTGCATTAGTGGGAAATATGTGCATAAGAGGCAAGAATAACCCATTCTGACCAGGCACCCATTTTGGTGTCAGCATCATGTTATGCTTTAGCTATTGAAAAATAGCAGATCTACAAGCTCTTATCGCGCCACCGAGTGGCGCGATACGAGCTTGTAGATCTGCTATTTTTTGAAAAAATCTAAGAACGACTGACATTTTTTAGAATCTGATCTCAGGTCAGAACGGGTTCATCAGACCAGTGTGTGTGTCCGGCGGAAACCTCGTGTGAATCTGATCTCAGGTCAGAATGGGATAAAGTGCTATATCTGCTGTTCAGCAGCTGAACAGCAGCCGGGGCTCTTTATGTTCCAGTAAACATTGATGGCGTCGGTTGGCATCTGTTGAAGTCCTGCTTTGGAATCCGTCACGTGACGGACGGACGGATGGTTGGCGGTCTTGCTGCCCAACATCATGACACTTGTTGTTGGCTTGTCAGTTATTTTTTAGCAAGCGTTTCAGCCATCATCTATTTGATCAAAATCTATTTTTGAAATATTAACCCATTTTAATCAGACCAGTGTGTGTCCAGTGGAAACCTTGTATGAATCTGATCTCAGGTCAGAACCACTTTTGGTGTTTTAAGCATTATGTTATGCTTTAGCTGTTGAAGATTGTAGGTCTGCTATTTTTGTGGCCCAAATGAAAATGTTTGAAGTTATTCAGGGGGGGGGGGGGGGGGGTCCCTGGAACAACATATTTTCAGATGAGGGTCGGAGGGCAAAATACATCTAATTCTGGGGGTCCTTGACATTAAAGGAGAATTCCATACTAAAAGGCTTTCTTACCTTTCTTTGTAGTCGTTACGTCCCCGCCAAAGAGGTCCAGGTGTTATTTTGTGCAAAAGCTCCTTATTGGCTATTTCCCCTACCATAAGCCCTCAATGAATTGCATTGAATTGAATGGGAATTGAATGGGGCTATGGGGTGTTGTGCTAATTCGCTTATTTCCATCGCTCAAAATGATAATTTCTTTGTATATATCCTCTCTTCATAATGTAAACAATATCCCAAGCGGCACACTTTACTACTTATTTAGATGGAAATAAGCGAATTAGCATAACACCCCATAGCCCCATTCAATTCCCATTCAATTCAATGCAATTCATTTAGGGCTTATGGTAGGGAAATAAGGAGTTTTTGCACAAAAAAACACCTGGACCTCTTTGGTGGGGACGTAACAACTACAAAGAAAGGTAAGAAAGATAAGAAAGCATTCTAGCATGGAATTCTCCTTTAAATAGTTTGAGAACCACTGACATAGAAACGTAGGGTTTTTCCAGAAAACTGTCAGGATTTAGAAGACATTTGTAGAATCGTTCCCAGGTCAAAATGGGGTACAAATCTAATGTGGAGACTGACACAAATGTTCTATTTTTCAGGTGGCATCCCCCTACTCACTATAGCAGGTGAATCAGTGCTAGACCATTCTGACCGGGCACTCATTTTGGTGTCGGCATCATGTTATGCTTTAGCTATTGAAAAATAGCAGATCTACAAGCTCATATCGCGCCACCGAGTGGCGCGATACGAGCTTGTAGGTCTGCTATTTTTTGAAAAATCGAAGAACGACTGACATTTTTTTAGAATCTGATCTCAGGTCAGAATGGGTCAATCAGACCGGTGTGTGTCCAGTGGAAACCTCCGTATGAATCTGATCTCAGGTCAGAATGGGCTAGTATACAACAACAGCAGTGATGAAACTGAGGAATCGACTGGCGTAACAAACGACTACACTGCAGTGTTGTTTTTGGCAGCACATTTTTATTTTAGTTTCAGTCATAGTCTTTTTGAATAGTTTTCATTTAGTTTTAGTCACATTTTAGTCACCTGGAATGTCTTAGTGTTAGTCTAGTTTTAGTCGACTAAATGTCACGCGATTTTTTTGTCGACTAAATCTACGGTTGATTTAGTCGACTAAAATGTGTTTTGGCGGGCCTTGATGCCGTCGTCGTAATGGCTGTTTTTACACTTGAAAAATAGCCGATATGCAAAAAATAGCCGATATACAAGCTCGCAGTGCGACGCGTTGTGAGCTTGTAGATCGGCTATTTTCAGCATGCAAACCAAGTGTAAAATGACTTATACTGGATACTCTTGTGCACTAGTCCATTTTAGTCTAGTTTTTTATTTCTTGACGAAATTGTCGATATATTTAGTCTTAGTTTTAGTCACCGTATAGCTTAGTTTTTCATTTAGTTTCTATTTTATTTTTCGTCAGTGAAAAAAGGTAGTCGACGAACATTTTTCGTCTTAGTTTTAGTCGACGAAAACAACACTGCTAAATTGGGGATGAAAAAATGGGGTAAAACAAACAATTGCAGATTATGTCTGTCTAGCCTAGCCATCTGTCTCGCAGCCGGCTGTGTGTGTGTGTGTGTGTGTGTGTGCATGTGCATGTGTGTGTGTGTGTGTGTGTGTGTGTGTGTGTGTGCTGTGCATGTGTGTGTGTGTGTGTGTGTGTGTGTGTGTGTGTGTGTGTGTGTGCGCGCACACTTATAATCTGTTAATATGCTTGTTTAATGTGAACAGCTGATGCGATCATGCGAGCATGATCTCATTGCTAATGGATTCATCTGTTGCACGCGTGCAGACTCACACACACACACACACACACACACACACACACACACACACACACACACACACACACACAGTCCTGTTTGTAAAGGCAGTTGAAGCTCTATATTGGGATATTCCAGTCCAGTGTTTGTTCAGTAACCAGGGTTTCCCCCCCAGTCTCTCTCCAGCTCTGCAACGCATTAGATTAAAGGAGAATTCCAGGCTGGAAGGCTTTCTTAGCTTCATTTTGTAGTAGTTGTTACGTCCGCACCAAAGAGGTCCAGGTGTTATTTTGTGCAAAAGCGCATTATTGACTATTTCCCCTAATATAAACCTTCCAGCCTCCCCCCCCCCCCCCCCCCCCCCCCATTGAGGGCTTATATTAGGGGAAATAGCCAACGATGCACATTTGCACAAAATAACACCTGGACCTCTTTGGTGCGGACGTAACGTAACTACAAATAAAGGTAAGAAAGCCTTAGTTCTAGCATGGAATTATCCTTTAAAGCATGGGTTTTCAACAGGTGGTCCGTGATGGTATTGCATGTGGTCCCTGACCGTGTATTTAGTAATGTAGGAAAGTGAAGATTCATATTTTAATTTATTGTATTGACCACAAGTTGAGAAACAATGCAGTAAATGATCTGGTGACAAATTATGTCGATGTCGTCAGTTACTGGGAAGTCTGATGTCAAGAAGTTCCACAGAAAAGTGAGTTAGAATCTCAAGGGAAACCGCACCGGATTGCCTGGTTGAGTCACCATTATAAAGAAATGTGCCCATAATCAACCGCAAGTGTCTGCTTACTCATAGAGTAAGTTACAATGAACAGCAACATGAGTTTAATATGGAAGGTTAATTTCTTTCCCCCACACCACGACCATATCCCCCCTCCCAACACAACAATGGTCCCCAGGTTAATTCTCAGTCAGGGTGGTGGTCCCCAGGTTAATTCTCAGTCAGGGACCAGGGTGGTGGTCCCCAGGTTGATTCTCAGTCAGGGACCAGGGTGGTGGTCCCCAGGTTGATTCTCAGTCAGGGACCAGGGTGGTGGTCCCCAGGTTCATTCTCAGTCAGGGTGGTGGTCCCCCAGGTTGATTCTCAGTCAGGGTGGTGGTCCCCAGGTTAATTCTCAGTCAGGGTGGTGGTCCCCAGGTTCATTCTCAGTCAGGGTGGTGGTCCCCAGGTTAATTCTCAGTCAGGGTGGTGGTCCCCAGGTTCATTCTCAGTCAGGGTGGTGGTCCCCAGGTTCATTCTCAGTCAGGGTGGTGGTCCCCAGGTTAATTCTCAGTCAGGGTGGTGGTCCCCAGGTTAATTCTCAGTCAGGGTGGTGGTCCCCCAGGTTCATTCTCAGTCAGGGTGGTGGTCCCTGGTTCATAATCAGTTGAAAACCCCTGCTTTAAAGGGATATAGTTCACCAACTTCACCCCCGAAATGACTATTTTTGCATTGTCCTTTGGTATCTAGATCGTGTCGAATCGGGAGGTAAGCTAATCGTCCCACCACTAACTATTATGCAAAAGAAAGAAAAGATTGCGATTATGTCAAATAATTGCGTTTCTGTAATGATCGTGACATAGACTGGCCCGTTGGCGAAGAATGTAGAGAGAAAAGTGGCCATTGTCAGCCACGGAGAAGATGCACGTTAACCCATTCTGACCTGAGATCAGATTCTAAAAATGTCTTCTATACATCCTGACAGTTTTCCATTCTGACCTGAGATCAGATTCTAAAAAATGTCTTCAATACATCCTGACAGTTTTCCATTCTGACCTGAGATTAGATTCTAAAAATGTCTTCTATACATCCTGACAGTTTTCCATTCTGACCTGAGATCAGATTCTAAAAAATGTCTTCTATACATCCTGACAGTTTTCCATTCTGACCTGAGATCAGATTCTAAAAAATGTCTTCTATACATCCTGACAGTTTTCCATTCTGACCTGAGATCAGATTCTAAAAAATGTCTTCTATACATCCTGACAGTTTTCCATTCTGACCTGAGATCAGATTCTAAAAAATGTCTTCTATACATCCTGACAGTTTTCCATTCTGACCCGAGATCAGATTCTAAAAATGTCTTCTATACATCCTGACAGTTTTCCATTCTGACCTGAGATCAGATTCTAAAAATGTCTTCTATACATCCTGACAGTTTTCCATTCTGACCTGAGATCAGATTCTAAAAAAAATCTTCTATGTCAGTCGCCCTTCGATTTTTCAAAAAATAGCAGACCTACAAGCTCGTAGCGCGCCACTCGGTGGCGCGCTATGAGCTTGTAGATCTGCTATTGTTCAATAGCTAAAAGCATAACATGATGCTAACACCAAAACGGGTTCCCGCACAGAATGGGTTAAAACACAGAGTGAATGTAGAGCAGGTTGCTCAGGGGAATCGCAGATCTAGTTCACACAGCTCTGCTATCGGGGCCACCATTAAGCCGCATTTAGCACGTACTGTACATTGTAGCTCGCCCCCAAAAATAACTCTTAACCCATTCTGAACGGGAACCCATTTTGGTGTTATAGCATCATGTTATGCTTTAGCTATTGAAAAATAGCAGATCTACAAGCTCATAGCGCGCCACCGAGTGGCGCGCTATGAGCTTGTAGGTCTGCTATTTTTGATAAAAATCGAAGAACGACTGACATTTTTAGAATCTGATCTCAGGTCAGAATGGGTTCATCAGACCCAGTGTGTGTCCAGTGGAAACCTCGCATTAATCTGATCTCAGGTCAGAATGGGTTAAGCATCAATGCGGCACCACAAAACCATTGAATATTGTGATTTTCTTTGTGTTTCACAATATGAATGCCACAGACGAAAAACAGTCTAAAAGTCCACACTATTGATCCATAATGTATAAATGGTAGATAAGGGGTCAGGACAACGAGGCCTTTTCGTGGAGGGGTCAGAATGAAATTTGGACTTGGACGGTTTTTCGTCTGTGGTACTCATTGTGTTATAGAGCGGCGCAGTCCCTCCCCCTTTCAGAACAACGAACGGCCCAGGAAATGAAATGCAATGCATTCTGACCATAGGATTTTCTTAAAGTATTTTTTTAAAGACGGTTACGCCGCGGACAAAGCCAACTCGGATCGTGACAAATCATGACAATGAACACAATATTTTCTGCCGATCAAATCATTAGAAAGAAGAAAATAAAGGCAAGGAGACAACACTATTTGTTTTGTTTTTCTTCTTATAAATTATTTGATCGGCCCCAAAACATTGTGTTCATTGTCATGATTTGTCACGATCCGAGTTGGCTTTGTCCGCGGCGTAACCGTCTTTAAATAAATACTTAAAGAAAATCCTATGGTCAGAATGCATTGCATTTCATTTCCTGGGCCGTTCGTTGTTCTGAAAGGGGGAGGGACTGCGCCGCTCTATTATATCCTATTCTAGTAGTACTTATTGGTACAATATTTATAGCATCCTTTGCCCTGTATTGGCACCAACAACAAGTGATGTATCCGAATCAGATTTGATCCGAACCAGATTCTATTAGGGTGATGCACACAAATTAAATATTGGCCAATAAACAACTATATCAACCTATTTTTTGGGCCGATAACCTCATTTTCCACGGTAACGTTTAAACATTATCGACCGATATATCGATATTGGAATTTAACTAATCATTTTCCATGATTATAATTAAATGCAGAGGGGGTTATTATAATTAGATGCAGAGGGGGTTCGGTTGGTTATAATTAGATGCAGAGGGGGTTCAGAGGGTTCGGTTGGAACTTAACGTGATATTTTGTGGCCTATGATTTGTAGTTTGAGCCTTTTTTATAGGGCTGTGATGACTGAACGTTCTATGGCAGATCACATGACGTCTCTGATCGCCCTTTGTGTGAACACGGGGACGTCTCTGATCGCTCACTGTGTGAACACAGGGACGTCTGTGATCGCTCACTGTGTGAACGCAGGGACGTCTGTGATCGCTCACTGTGTGAACGCAGGGACGTCTCTGATCGCTCTTTGTGTGAACGCAGGGACGTCTCTGATCGCTCTTTGTGTGAACGCAGGGACGTCTCTGATCGCTCTTTGTGTGAACGCAGGGACGTCTGTGATCGCTCACTGTGTGAACGCAGGGACGTCTGTGATCGCTCACTGTGTGAACGCAGGGACGTCTCTGATCGCTCACTGTGTGAACGCAGGGACGTCTCTGATCGCTCACTGTGTGAACGCAGGGACGTCTCTGATCGCTCACTGTGTGAACACAGGGACGTCTCTGATCGCTCACTGTGTGAACGCAGGGACGTCTCTGATCGCTCACTGTGTGAACACAGGGACGTCTGTGATCGCTCTTTGTGTGAACGCAGGGACGTCTGTGATCGCTCTTTGTGTGAACGCAGGGACGTCTGTGATCGCTCACTGTGTGAACGCAGGGATGTCTCTGATCGCTCACTGTGTGAACGCAGGGACGTCTCTGATCGCTCTTTGTGTGAACGCAGGGACGTCTCTGATCGCTCACTGTGTGAACACAGGGACGTCTCTCTCTCTCCCATACATGTACGTCCAAACAGAAACGCAGTCAATTGCAACGACGTCGAACTCACCAACGTCGCAGCTGTACGAAAAGCTTGAATTGTCCTCTTTCAATCTGCAAAGTGTCTACTTCATAAAAACCCACCGTAGACGTGATGTTATGAGTTACTTCATAAAAACCCACCGTAGACATGATGTTATGAGTTACTTCATAAAAACCCACCGTAGACATGATGTTATGAGTTACTTCATAAAAACCCACCGTAGACGTGATGTTATGAGTTACTTCATAAAAACCCACCGTAGACGTGATGTTATGAGTTACTTCATAAAAACCCACCGTAGACGTGATGTTATGAGTTACTTCATAAAAACCCACCGTAGACATGATGTTATGAGTTACTTCATAAAAACCCACCGTAGACGTGATGTTATGAGTTACTTCATAAAAACCCACCGTAGACGTGATGTTATGAGTTACTTCATAAAAACCCACCGTAGACGTGATGTTATGAGTTACTTCATAAAAACCCACCGTAGACGTGATGTTATGAGTTACTTCATAAAAACCCACCGTAGACGTGATGTTATGAGTTACTTCATAAAAACCCACCGTAGACGTGATGTTATGAGTTACTTCATAAAAACCCACCATAGACGTGATGTTATGAGTTACTTCATAAAAACCCACCGTAGACGTGATGTTATGAGTTACTTTCTGTCAAGACATTCCTTGCAGGTGATTCTTTTTGTGTTGGAAGCGCCCGTTGGTTTAACCACTCAACGGCCCTCCGTGCGCACCAGCTGTTTTGAAATTAACCCATTCTGACCTGAGATCAGATTCATACGAGGTTTCCGCCGGACACACACTGGTCTGATGAACCCATTCTGACCTGAGATCAGATTCTAAAAATGTCAGTCGCTCTTCGATTTTTCAAAAATAGCAGATCTACAAGCTCGTATGGCGCCACTCGGTGGCGCGATATGAGCTTGTAGATCTGCTATTTTTCAATAGCTAAAGCATAACATGATGCTGACACCAAAATGGGTGCCCGTTCAGAATGGGTTAAGCAATATTACACGAGAGGGTGTGGTTTAACGTGATTATTGCCACGACAGGGATGCGGTCAGGAACGAGACGGAGTCGAGTTCGAGTCGAGATTCCCTTGACAGGGAATCTCCTGTCAAGCTCCCGTTAAGCGTTCAGTGTTCAAATGAATTAAAATGGACTTGTAATGAACTAATAAACGATAACTCTCTCTCTCTCTCCCTCCCTCCCCCCACCAGGATCGATGGGCACGCGGAAAATGGCTTCTCCAGAGGTAGGGCCTTTCACACTGAGTCACACTGGGTCACAGTCACACTGGGTCACAGTCACACTGGGTCACACTGGGTCACACTGGGTCACAGTCACACTGGGTCACACTGGGTCACACTGGGTCACACTGGGTCACACTGGGTCACACTGGGTGACACAGGGTCACAGTCACACTGGGTCACACTGGGTCACAGTCACACTGGGTCACACTGGGTCACACTGGGTCACAGTCACACTGGGTCACACTGGGTCACAGTCACACTGGGTCACACTGGGTCACACTGGGTCACACTGGGTCACACTGGGTCACACTGGGTCACAGTCACACTGGGTCACACTGGGTCACACTGGGTCACACTGGGTCACAGTCACACTGGGTCACACTGGGTCACACTGGGTCACACTGGGTCACACTGGGTCACACTGGGTCACAGTCACACTGGGTCACACTGGGTCACAGTCACACTGGGTCACACTGGGTCACACTGGGTCACAGTCACACTGGGTCACACTGGGTCACACTGGGTCACAGTCACACTGGGTCACACTGGGTCACAGTCACACTGGGTCACACTGGGTCACACTGGGTCACAGTCACACTGGGTCACACTGGGTCACACTGGGTCACACTGGGTCACAGTCACACTGGGTCACACTGGGTCACACTGGGTCACAGTCACACTGGGTCACACTGGGTCACACTGGGTCACAGTCACACTGGGTCACACTGGGTCACAGTCACACTGGGTCACACTGGGTCACAGTCACACTGGGTCACACTGGGTCAATCACCTGTTTTGGGAACAGGGTCGCTACACAGAACCTTTAACCCATGTTGACCTGAGATCAGATTCTAAAAATGTCTTCTACATCCTGACAGTTTTCTGAAAAAGCTATGTTTCTATGTCAGTCGTTCTTTGATTTTTCAAAAATAGCAGACCTACAAGCTCGTAGCGCGCCACTCGGTAACCCTAACCTTAGTCTTAACCCACCACGTAGGTCGCTAACCTTAGCCTCGGTCTTAACCAGCCACGTAGGTTGCTAACCTTAGCCTCAGTCTTAACCAGCCACATAGGTCGCTAACCTTAGCCTCATAGTCTTAACCAGCCACGTAGGTCGCTAACCTTAGCCTCATAGTCTTAACCGACCACGTAGGTCACTGTAACTCTAACCTCAGTCTTAACCGACCACGTAGGTCACTAACCCTAACCTCAGTCTTAACCGGCCACGTAGGTCGCTAACCTTAGCCTCGGTCTTAACCAGCCACGTAGGTAGGACTAATGGGATGTCGGACTTATGCGCAGCGCCAAAATAATCCTATTTTGTTTTACTGGGGAATTGTACGATTTAGTTTGACTCGCTTCCACAGATACACATTGTGAAAATAGCCGATCTATAAGCTCACTGATGTTTAACAATAATTTGACTATATTATATTCATTTATTATTTTGACTTCATCGAGTCGAACAATAATTTAACTCTTGAGTAAACGTAAAAATGAAAGCAAATGGACTCATGGACCACTGGTGGTCCCCGTAACCACTGGTTGAGAACCCACAGGTTTACGGTACTATCTCTTGACTCAGACAGTTTGTTTGTTGACAAGCTGTCGGATGTGTTTGCAACACCGTCTCCTGTTACGTTAAGTCAATGTTGACTCAGACAGCTCTGACACAAGAGAAGCATCTCTCTACTACTCCGTGCGTGTGTGCGTGTGCGTTCGTGCATGCGTGTGTACGCTAGGCATGTGAATCTCGTCTCATCTCACGATTCGATACGCATCTCGATGCACTGCCAGCGATACGATACTTTAGCGATACATGGAATCTCCTGGCGATACGATGCGATACGATTCTCCCTCTTCCCGATGCGATGCGATTTGATGGCGATTCAATTCTGGACATTGCGATACGATACGATTCACCCCTCTACCGATATGATGCGATTTGATGGCGATTCAATTCAGATTTATATTAAAGCTCTATTAATTTCCCAAAACATGTAAAAACAAAAAATGCATTACATTTAAATTCAAAGCAATTTATTGTTTTACTGTAGGTTAGTATTATAGCTCTGCATCTTATAGAATTCTGTAAGTAAACAAAGGGTCTGCTCGTTATTGTGGAATTGTTAGATTACTAATAATCATAGGCTATAGTATAATTATTATATCTCAAAGGTCAATTTGAGGTTTTGAGTATAGAGGGTTCAAGAGATTAAAATGTAATAGCCTATTGTTCATCAATTAATGTTACCAACATATAAATAGAAAAGAAACAAATAAACAAAACAAAAATTACAGGTCACACTTGTAGTGCTGTCAAACAAGTCTATGTCTAGTTTAATCTGCAACAGTTTTATAATATAATTGCCTATGTATAGTGGGGGTCCCTACTTGATCTCTCACTCTAAGCTAAGTGGTCCTTGGCTTGACCTGAAAAACATTGAAGACCCTGGCCTGCATGTATTATTAACGTTATAAATACATAGCAGATGTACAAGCTCACAACGCGTCTCATCCACGCCCGCTGTGAGCTTGTGGATCTGCAATTGTAGGCGTGCGACACCGTCTTGCTGCAGAATATAAATAAGGCTTCTATCCCAGAGAATACTCAGAATAGCAGGGGAAAGCTGGACAGTGTAAAGTTGTGCAGCAAGCAGTACACCCTGCTGTGGCGGCGTTGTTGTTGTTCTACACGTGTGTGCAGACTGCAGAAGCTTTCTTTAATTACAAATTGATGATAATCGCGACGCAGATTTCAGATTTGCGTCGGATAATCAGCTGTGGAGTGTGGATCATTACCAGCAGTCCAGCACGCAGCGCTACAGTGAAAAGTCAACTGATCGACGGACAAAGCTACTCGGACAGCTATTTTATAAAGCTAAAGGTGGTGCTTCTTGTTTAATGCGTGGGGCTCACTTCTGTTAGTCGCGGGTGCTATAGCCTTGTCTCAACGTGTCTACTTCACCGTCGTACGGTAGCTTCTGTTCACTGACTGTGGGCACGTTCGGAAATACCACACCGGAGCACACTCTCCTATTAGTTTGCATTGCACAGTGGGCTCAGTGCGCTATTTCCGAACGTGCCCTGTGTGTGCGCTGCGAGAGACCTTTTTTTCTCTTCCTTTTCTGATGGGCCGTTGAATGCGCCTCGGAAACACAGGATAGGGTGAAATTTACCATGAAAAAACGGTGCAACCACGGATTTTACCGATGCAAGCACTCCGCGAACGATGCATCGAGATTTCACCCGTCAATTTTACCGATACACAGTGAATGAACCGATTCACTCGCATCGTGCACGTCATAATCGATGTATCGATAGGTATCGATTATTTTCCACATGCCTAGTGTACGCGTGTGTACTTGTGCTTTTGTGTGCGTAAATGGCCGATCGATCTTGTACATCTGCTATTTTTTGGCAAAGAATTTTTTTTGTCTTCGATCGGAAAAAGAATGCACCAGGTGCAGTGCAAGTACAGACTAGGCCGGGGTCTATCTATGGGTTAATACTTTAATACTCATTTACTGTAACAGTGCTTGCTTCTATAGATGCCTGGTTCTTTATTAACAACTCACTGTCATTACTGTGTCCCTCGTAGATGCCTGGTTCTTCAGCCAACGCCCAGAGCATGAAGAAGACCATCGGCCACCGCGGGGTGGAGACCACCACAGGAGAGACCACCTATAAAAAGGTCAGAAGCACACAGGGGTCAGGGGTCATCATCAATGTGTCTGTACAGGGGTCAGGGGTCATCATCGTACATATGTGTCCTTGGCAAAGACTCCGGGTTTTTTTTAACACGCCATTATAGTGTTTTTAGGGTTTGTACGAAAAGCTTGAATTATTCTCTTTCTATCCTTAAAGTGTTTGTTTCATAAAAATCCACTGTAGACATGTTGTTATGAGATACTTTGTGTCCTCGCAGGTGATTATTTTTTCAAAGCGTTGCAGTTTGTAAGTGCTCGTTAGATCATATCACTCAACTGCCCTGCATCGTACCACCTGTTTTGAACTAGCACATAATGCAGGAGGCAGCAGGACATAGTTCTACTGAAAAGTCTGATGGAAAGATGGCCGCGGTCTGCACATGGTCAATGGGAACCGGTTCAGTTCTTTGTGGTTCTTATCTTAGTCCATGAGCCAGAAACTCCAAAATTGGAACGTTAATTATTATGAATTGAATCCTCCAGACCACGTCGTCTGCCCTGGGAAGGTGCCATATGGAGCTGGGCATCACTCCCACCCTGTTCTGTCTGTCTCTGTCTCTCCTCCAGACCACGTCGTCTGCCCTGAAAGGTGCCATCCAGCTGGGCACCACTCTCACCCTGTTCTGCCTGTCTCTGTCTCTCCTCCAGACCACGTCGTCTGCCCTGAAAGGTGCCATCCAGCTGGGCATCACTCTCACCCTGTTCTGTCTGTCTCTGTCTCTCCTCCAGACCACGTCGTCTGCCCTGAAAGGTGCCATCCAGCTGGGCATCACTCTCACCCTGTTCTGTCTGCTCTGTCTCTCTCCTCCAGACCACGTCGTCTGCCCTGAAAGGTGCCATCCAGCTGGGCATCACTCACACCCTGTTCTGTCTGTCTCTGTCTCTCCTCCAGACCACGTCGTCTGCCCTGAAAGGTGCCATCCAGCTGGGCATCACTCTCACCCTGTTCTGTCTGTCTCTGTCTCTCCTCCAGACCACGTCGTCTGCCCTGAAAGGTGCCATCCAGCTGGGCATCACTCTCACCCTGTTCTGTCTGCTCTGTCTCTCTCCTCCAGACCACGTCGTCTGCCCTGAAAGGTGCCATCCAGCTGGGCATCACTCTCACCCTGTTCCGTCTGTCTCTGTCTCTCCCTCCAGACCACGTCGTCTGCCCTGAAAGGTGCCATCCAGCTGGGCATCACTCTCACCCTGTTCTGTCTGTCTCTGTCTCTCCTCCAGACCACGTCGTCTGCCCTGAAAGGTGCCATCCAGCTGGGCATCACTCTCACCCTGTTCCGTCTGTCTCTGTCTATCCTCCAGACCACGTCGTCTGCCCTGAAAGGTGCCATCCAGCTGGGCATCACTCTCACCCTGTTCTGTCTGTCTCTGTCTCTCCTCCAGACCACGTCGTCTGCCCTGAAAGGTGCCATCCAGCTGGGCATCACTCACACGGTGGGCAGCCTCAGTCAGAAGGCTGAGAGGGACGTCCTCATGCAGGACTTTGTGGTGGTGGAGAGCATCTTCTTCCCCAGGTTAGTACACCATGTGGTGGTGGAGAGCATCTTCTTCCCCAGGTTAGTACACCATGTGGTGGTGGAGAGCATCTTCTTCCCCAGGTTAGTACACCACGTGGTGGTGGAGAGCATCTTCTTCCCCAGGTTAGTACACCACGTGGTGGTGGAGAGCATCTTCTTCCCCAGGTTAGTACACCACGTGGTGGTGGAGAGCATCTTCTTCCCCAGGTTAGTACACCACGTGGTGGTGGAGAGCATCTTCTTCCCCAGGTTAGTACACCACGTGGTGGTGGAGAGCATCTTCTTCCCCAGGTTAGTACACCACGTGGTGGTGGAGAGCATCTTCTTCCCCAGGTTAGTACACCACGTGGTGGTGGAGAGCATCTTCTTCCCCAGGTTAGTACACCACGTGGTGGTGGAGAGCATCTTCTTCCCCAGGTTAGTACACCATGTGGTGGTGGAGAGCATCTTCTTCCCCAGGTTAGTACACCATGTGGTGGTGGAGAGCATCTTCTTCCCCAGGTTAGTACACCATGTGGTGGAGAGCATCTTCTTCCCCAGGTTAGTACACCATGTGGTGGAGAGCATCTTCTTCCCCAGGTTAGTACACCACGTGGTGGTGGAGAGCATCTTCTTCCCCAGGTTAGTACACCACGTGGTGGTGGAGAGCATCTTCTTCCCCAGGTTAGTACACCACGTGGTGGTGATGGAGAGCATCTTCTTCCCCAGGTTAGTACACCATGTGGTGGTGGAGAGCATCTTCTTCCCCAAGTTAGTACACCACGTGGTGGTGATGGAGAGCATCTTCTTCCCCAGGTTAGTACACCACGTGGTGGTGGAGAGCATCTTCTTCCCCAAGTTAGTACACCACGTGGTGGTGATGGAGAGCATCTTCTTCCCCAGGTTAGTACACCATGTGGTGGTGGTGGAGAGCATCTTCTTCCCCAGGTTAGTACACCATGTGGTGGTGGAGAGCATCTTCTTCCCCAGGTTAGTACACCACGTGGTGGTGGAGAGCATCTTCTTCCCCAGGTTAGTACACCACGTGGTGGTGGAGAGCATCTTCTTCCCCAGGTTAGTACACCACGTGGTGGTGGAGAGCATCTTCTTCCCCAGGTTAGTACACCACGTGGTGGTGGAGAGCATCTTCTTCCCCAGGTTAGTACACCATGTGGTGGTGGAGAGCATCTTCTTCCCCAGGTTAGTACACCACGTGGTGGTGGAGAGCATCTTCTTCCCCAGGTTAGTACACCACGTGGTGGAGAGCATCTTCTTCCCCAGGTTAGTACACCATGTGGTGGAGGAGAGCATCTTCTTCCCCAGGTTAGTACACCATGTGGTGGAGGAGAGCATCTTCTTCCCCAGGTTAGTACACCACGTGGTGGTGGAGAGCATCTTCTTCCCCAGGTTAGTACACCACGTGGTGGTGGAGAGCATCTTCTTCCCCAGGTTAGTACACCACGTGGTGGTGGAGAGCATCTTCTTCCCCAGGTTAGTACACCACGTGGTGGTGGAGAGCATCTTCTTCCCCAGGTTAGTACACCACGTGGTGGTGGAGAGCATCTTCTTCCCCAGGTTAGTACACCATGTGGTGGTGGAGAGCATCTTCTTCCCCAGGTTAGTACACCACGTGGTGGTGGAGAGCATCTTCTTCCCCAGGTTAGTACACCACGTGGTGGTGGAGAGCATCTTCTTCCCCAGGTTAGTACACCACGTGGTGGTGGAGAGCATCTTCTTCCCCAGGTTAGTACACCACGTGGTGGTGGAGAGCATCTTCTTCCCCAGGTTAGTACACCATGTGGTGGTGGAGAGCATCTTCTTCCCCAGGTTAGTACACCACGTGGTGGTGGAGAGCATCTTCTTCCCCAGGTTAGTACACCACGTGGTGGTGGAGAGCATCTTCTTCCCCAGGTTAGTACACCACGTGGTGGTGGAGAGCATCTTCTTCCCCAGGTTAGTACACCATGTGGTGGAGGAGAGCATCTTCTTCCCCAGGTTAGTACACCATGTGGTGGTGGAGAGCATCTTCTTCCCCAGGTTAGTACACCATGTGGTGGAGAGCATCTTCTTCCCCAGGTTAGTACACCATGTGGTGGTGGAGAGCATCTTCTTCCCCAGGTTAGTACACCATGTGGTGGAGGAGAGCATCTTCTTCCCCAGGTTAGTACACCATGTGGTGGTGGAGAGCATCTTCTTCCCCAGGTTAGTACACCACGTGGTGGTGGAGAGCATCTTCTTCCCCAGGTTAGTACACCATGTGGTGGAGAGCATCTTCTTCCCCAGGTTAGTACACCACGTGGTGGAGGAGAGCATCTTCTTCCCCAGGTTAGTACACCATGTGGTGGTGGTGGAGAGCATCTTCTTCCCCAGGTTAGTACACCATGTGGTGGTGGAGAGCATCTTCTTCCCCAGGTTAGTACACCATGTGGTGGTGGTGGAGAGCATCTTCTTCCCCAGGTTAGTACACCACGTGGTGGTGGTGGAGAGCATCTTCTTCCCCAGGTTAGTACACCATGTGGTGGTGGTGGAGAGCATCTTCTTCCCCAGGTTAGTACACCATGTGGTGGTGGTGGAGAGCATCTTCTTCCCCAGGTTAGTACACCACGTGGTGGTGGAGAGCATCTTCTTCCCCAGGTTAGTACACCACGTGGTGGAGGAGAGCATCTTCTTCCCCAGGTTAGTACACCACGTGGTGGTGGAGAGCATCTTCTTCCCCAGGTTAGTACACCACGTGGTGGTGGAGAGCATCTTCTTCCCCAGGTTAGTACACCACGTGGTGGAGGAGAGCATCTTCTTCCCCAGGTTAGTACACCATGTGGTGGTGGAGAGCATCTTCTTCCCCAGGTTAGTACACCACGTGGTGGTGGAGAGCATCTTCTTCCCCAGGTTAGTACACCATGTGGTGGTGGAGAGCATCTTCTTCCCCAGGTTAGTACACCACGTGGTGGTGGAGAGCATCTTCTTCCCCAGGTTAGTACACCATGTGGTGGTGGAGAGCATCTTCTTCCCCAGGTTAGTACACCATGTGGTGGTGGAGAGCATCTTCTTCCCCAGGTTAGTACACCATGTGGTGGTGGAGAGCATCTTCTTCCCCAGGTTAGTACACCACGTGGTGGTGGAGAGCATCTTCTTCCCCAGGTTAGTACACCACGTGGTGGTGGAGAGCATCTTCTTCCCCAGGTTAGTACACCACGTGGTGGAGAGCATCTTCTTCCCCAGGTTAGTACACCACGTGGTGGAGAGCATCTTCTTCCCCAGGTTAGTACACCACGTGGTGGAGAGCATCTTCCCCAGGTTAGTACACCATGTGGTGGAGAGCATCTTCCCCAGGTTAGTACACCACGTGGTGGAGAGCATCTTCCCCAGGTTAGTACACCACGTGGTGGAGAGCATCTTCTTCCCCAGGTTAGTACACCACGTGGTGGAGAGCATCTTCTTCCCCAGGTTTGTACACCACGTGGTGGAGAGCATCTTCTTCCCCAGGTTAGTACACCACGTGGTGGAGAGCATCTTCTTCCCCAGGTTTGTACACCACGTGGTGGAGAGCATCTTCTTCCCCAGGTTAGTACACCACGTGGTGGTGGAGAGCATCTTCTTCCCCAGGTTAGTACACCACGTGGTGGTGGAGACTGGAGAGCATCTTCTTCCCCAGGTTAGTACACTACGACGTGCCTTCAGTAAAATAGCGGCAAAAGGTGCTGTATTTGTATTTATTTATTCAGCACAGTATAACAACAATACAGTGAACATATAAATATAAGAAGGGTAAAGTGCTAGGCTGAGGCAAAAAAGGTTATATGAGGCCTCGTTATGTAAAACACAATGAAACATTGTACAAGAAATATAGTGTATCCAGAATACATGATTGCAGTATAAACAAGAACAAAACAACATGATTAGAATACTTGGTTATCTATTCTACAGTACATGATTAGAGAAAAGAAGAGATGATACAAAGAAAAATAATTAAGTGATCTGGTCAATTAACCCATTTTGGATTTTTTTTAAATCGTTAAAATGTGGCGCAAATCATTGAATATATATTTCAGAG